>NC_079335.1:131669975-131970392 GCF_029582105.1 Oenanthe melanoleuca
ATAAAATGTCTTGTGAGTACCTGAAAAAAATGCTTCCAAGGAGCATGATACTATTTAGTACATACTGTCTCAACAGAGGCACATTCTGTCTGCCACCAAAAAGCTGATAAGCAGGGTATTTTAGATGCTGTGTCACACTGGAGCTGAGTTTTTTTGCAGCAGGTTGTATCAACATGGATCTAATGAGTTCATTGCAGTGATACTGGAGTAGATGTACAGTGCACTAAACAACCTCATTAGTTATGTAATTCTGTGTCTGTCACTGTTAAATGACTTTTGAATGCAACCTTTATTATTTATTTGCACTGCAGTAATAACTAAAGCACTTTGAGCAAAACCAATGCCTCACTGTGTTGGGTAATACATAGTGACAAAATACTCCTATTTCAGAACCTTGCAACATGAATAAGTCAGAATGAAAAGTGGTGAAGGTAGTAGGAGAAGTAGAGTAATGAGATTACAACCTGGATGAACTGACTAAAGCTATGTCAGGGTGGCAGTGGCTTTTCACTTTATGCCAAATCATGCATTCACAAAAGATGTAATGTCTTTATGCAGCTCTACCATCACTTCATATTCTGATTTAGCAGCAGCAATTTGAGCCTTCAGCATTTGGTGTCTGCTGGAAGACAGATTTGGCAGCTGGAGTAGCTTGTACAGCCCTCCTTCCTTCAGAGGAAAGGTTAGAGGCCAGATGGAGCTGTCCCATGGAGTGTATCTAGCACAGGAGCTAACTCTTGGATAAATCTGATCTAATTTTTGTGTTAGGTAAAATTTGTGAGTCTGCCTCTAGTACAGTAAGTCACACAAACACCAGTGCCTTCCATTTGACATGAGCACACAAAGGAAAAACGTGTAATGCAATTCCATGCTGTGTAAGAAGTGCAAGACAGGCCAAGGAGAGAAGCACAGCCTGTCCCTCAGTGCATTGTATCATTGTATTTAGGATTTGCTGCCAGGGCTGACAGCAAGTCCCTGAAAGAGGACAGCTCTTGGATTTAATCATTGTTCCCAATACTGTTTAGATATTTAGGCAGTGATTCTAATGCATAGTTACTACAATGGGCCTAAGTTCAGATACCATCTCTGTGGTATGATATAAGACTCTTGAATTAGTTCTTGTTCTCTATCTCATTTCTGCATTTCTGGCTACAGAGTACCCAATTCAAGCAGGATAAGAGGATAATCACTGCATCAGAAGCTTGTTGATAGCCTCCTGATTAGGGTGCTCTCCTGGGACAATAGGGGCAATGGTCTGAGCAGCTCTAAAGATGGGAGCCCTTCTGAATGTTTTTTTGACTAGTCAACTGTTTCATACAGGTGCTTGTACCATTGCTTTGCCCAATTACCTTCTGCAATGAATAGACCATCTGTGGGTATGAGGGCAGAGGGTGGATGTTGTTTATCTTGGCTTTAACAAGGCTTTCATATTTCTCATAGCCTCCTTGTAGCCACATGGAGGATGTAGGGGTGGCCTTTAGGGTGTGCAACCAGCAGCTGGGTTTTAGCTGTGCTCCTCGGGGCTGGACTCTAGGGCCAGTGATTTTTGACATCAGAAACCTTATTGTTGGGATGGAATAAACCAGCAGTAGGGTCAAGTCAGACACTAAGTTTGAGAGAGCATTTGATGTGCTCAATAGTCAGATGGCTACTTCACCAGGACCCAGTGAGGCAGAGAAATGGACTAGCAGGAACTTAATGAAACTCCAGAGAGGCAAATCAGTGACAGAACAGCACTTCAGCAATACTGGCAAGGACAGGTTGGCTTGGTAGCAGCTTTGCAGAAAGGACTTGGGGTATGACAACAAGGTGCCTGTGTGCTGGCAGCGTGTCCTTGCAGCAAAGGAACACTGCATAGCTGTCTGGAGGAAAAATGTAGCCAGTAGCTCGAGGGAAGTGGTTATTCCCATCTTCTCACCATTTGTGAGGTTGAACTGTGTCCAGTTTTGGTTCTCCAAGACATGAAAGATAATAAATTGGAGTGAGTCTAGGAAATGTCCTCTTGATGTTCTTCTTAGTCATGCAAAGTAAGGTCTTGGTTCCAAGATCCTGTCTGAAGTAGCTTGTGAGAACTTCACACAAAGTCAAGCTGTTTGTTAGAGCCCACAGAGGTGAGTTTTTGGTGTGGTGCCCTAACCAGCTATGCCCTTAAATGCTGATGGCTCAACCCCTAAATTTGCTACTGACAGTAGTGAACTTTTTAGAAATGAAATAACTTCAGAAGTGTTGAAGAGAATTCCTGCTGTAAATACAGAACGTTTGGTAAACGGAGCAAAATTACAAAGGCATGCATGTCCTACATGACTTCAGTGCTTCATGGCTGTGGATTATTAAAATGGTCACATTCTGCCCTTGAGCACGTTGATTGTACCTAGTTTAGTACTAAAAAACAGGATTTATAAAAATAATAATTAAATAATGAGTTTGATACAGCTGATATATACACAAAGGAAATACAATTGGATAGGATCTCTCTTAATGTTTATTCTAGAGGAAGAACGAGCATTCCAAGAAATTTAATTACATTTTCTTGTCTTTTGTGCTTTTACCCATTTAGAAGTTACTAACAAAAATGCCTCTATGTAAAGTACTTGAGTACAGTGGCCTTAAATGCTTCACATACCTGCATAGTCTTTGGCAGTCACATCCTTGGAAGCTGTCCTGGTCAGCTTGGCACTTTGGCTGGGAGCCAGCCATGGCTTGTTGGCTTCTTCAGAGGTCAGGGGCTCAGCTCTTGTGGAGTAAAGCAGAGTCTGCATGGGCATGTCCTGTGTGTGTGTGTGTGTGTGTGTGTGTGTGGAGTTCTCTGATTTTACTGTGCCATTCTGGTGAATGTGAACTGCAGTAAATGCAGTGTGGCAGAGCCTGCAGGGGCCCTCTGAAAAATGGCTCTGGTACATGTGAAATTTCTTGTTCATCTCACTGAGTTGTTCAATTGTAATTTAAAAATATTTTTCATACAGTATCATAGAGGTTTTGTGTTCTTCTGAGTTTGCTGGCATTGTTTTGTCAGTTTGGGGTATTGATGGTCAGTTGGGCTATTCTGTGCAACAGAATGCAATTATTGTCCAAAAGTCATCCTTCCAGTACATTGATTTCCAGCTGGGGAACTAAGTTAAACTGAAATGTTCTCTCAGAATCTCTAGATTCTAGAAGTAACTATTCACAGTAGATGGACTTGATGATGTAGGTATATAGACAAAGTTGCTTTTTGACAACTTTGGCTTTTTCACAGGTTTTATCAGGAATCATGTGGGAAAAATACTGGATTTTCTTTAGGTAAAAAAGTTGTTCATTTTCTTTTTGGTTTTTATTTATTCTTCTTAGCCAGCTGAATGCATTTGTTTGTAGAAAAGTGGTAGTATTTTAGTGTCAGTTAAAAACCTTTAGTTTTCATAACATTTTGGTAGGAAATATATGTGACTACTGAGTTTTCCATTTGTCTTTCTCATTAAGTAACAAATTATTGCAAGTCACTGTAAGAGAAGAATGAAATAGCAGTAAAATTTAATACTGGACTAAATTAAACAGTTCCTGTTTTTGTCGAAACCATTATCAAACAACTTAATACTTTGAACAAATCTCTTCAGTCTATTGGGCAAAAAAAATAAAACAAGTAATTGTTTTTTTATTAATTAAAATATCTACTTTTATATTCTCTTAGTACTTGAAGACAGCTAAGTATATTTGTAGAACATTTTCTGAATGTGGAGGACAGATTTTCAGGAGGGAGTACAAACAGAAGTTATTATGAGAGCTTCAGGCTAGAAATACCACAAGGATCATGGCAATGACCTCAGACTAGTTGAAACTGTGTGGTGAAATAGGAGAGTTAAGTCTTGAGGGTATGGAAAGTAAGAACTTCATATTGAGGAATTTCTCCCATGCAGCAAGAGTTTTTACTGTAATAAACTTGTGTCTGCATAACTTTGGTAGAACTTGGTGATATGTGTTTGCTCTGTTTATTAGATAGTTGGGGGGAAAGGAGGAACAGAGGACAATAGGGACCTATGCCATCCTTACAGTCTTATATATGACAATTTCATCAAAAGCAAAGAAGAAATTAAGATATCTCAAAATCTTAGTAAAAAGAAATTAAAATTTTAAACTGCACTTTTGAGGGGAGGCCTGACTCCAACAAAAGCAGTTGTCATTGAGACTTTAAAGATTATCTTTAGCTTTTTAAACTCATACAAGTCTCAAGTAATGATCAATATAAATGTAAGTAAGAAACAAGGATGCTTTTTCTCACTTCTGCTTGTTACCATTGCTGCTGACTTCAGCATGAGGCAATGTCCAGACAGAGACAGTGACTCAATGGATTTGTGGTGGAAGATCAAGCTAAAGCAGCATGAAAAGACAAGGATTGCCCAACTTCTCAAAAAGATATGGTTAACTGATAGTTAAGGGTAATGGCTGAAACTCATCTTATGGCATTTTAGCTATTTTAGTTCTACCTTGCTTTGTACCTTGTACTACAGGAAGGTCCAGAGCTCCCAGTGCATCCAGGTTTTGATTGCTGTAGTCTAACCAGCTTTACTATTACTAGAAATTTTCAGATTTGACACAGAATGCCCAGAGGATACATACAAAAGCTGTTTTGGAAGGGAATAGGAGTGCCTTGTTCACACCAGTGGTTTTTGGTTCTGTGGGAAGGTTTCAATGCTCCAGCACCCCAGCATCCTACACCAGCCAAATAAAGATTTTGTCATAATTTAATACTTCTCTTCAGCTGGATTAAGGTATTGCTCAATGTCAGTAAGATACTTCAGGGCAGAAATTTGCAAGACATCTTGCCTACAGAGAGGGAGTCCTGTAGCTTCACAGAAAAGAAACTCATTAACTCATATGTAAGCTTTTTTTAATATTTTTTAATATTTTTTATATTTTATTTCATAACTGAGTTTTTTCAGTTTTTTCTTCTTTGTTGTAAGAGAATTATGTGAGAAATCATATTTTTCCATTTAAAATCCATTGTTTGAGAGAATTAACAGGTACTTGTAAAGGACACAGAAGATGACACAATCTTGTTTGTTTACTTATTCTTACTTTATCAGGTATTTAACTTTTCTCTCTTAAGTAATGAATTTTTAAAGATAATTTTTGTTCTTTAAGCAAAAGCTAATTGTGCTTAAATTTCCCCTAAGTATGTAAGGTGCCTTGCATGGAGATCATTGTTAGCAATATAACCATGATAACATGGTGCTTAGTCAGGGTTAGATCAGCACTGTGTATATGATAGAGGTGCTCAGAGATGTGAGCTGGGTGGTTTCCTGACACCTGCATGACATCAGCTCTTGCCACAAGGAGTAAACCTTTTCAGCTGTCACTCAGGAGTTATGGTCTTATCAGTATGGGTGCTGTGCCAGCTCTGCTGTGGCTGTGCAGCTCCTTGATCTAAAGCCAGCCTGGGCCCTTGTGTTCAGGTGAGGCTCATCATCACACTGTGAGGGCATGTCCTCATCTCCCAGGTGGGTTTTGCAGCCCAGCAGCACTGTCTGAGCTGAATGCCTTTTTGTGAAGGTGGTGTGTGCCTGAGCTCAGAGCTGTGCTGAAGGCACAGGAGGCTGTGCTGGGCACCCCAAACCAGCGCTGATGGGTTCAGCCCCCTGAGTCAGGTTAACTCTGCATTTTCCCTTGCACTGTGTTTCATGTGGATCATCCCTGAGAGGAATGATGAAATATTTTGCACATCCTGCCACTGACCCTTGATAAAGAGGCAGCAGAAAATCTGGTGTTTTGAAAGAGCTCTGTAGGGAAGGAAAGGGCAGTCATGTGTGTTCACAGGATCATCATCAGATCTGGCTTTGATGCTTGTAAATCTTTCTTTGAACACGTTCTCTCGCCTCTCGGGTGTTTAATTTCCCTTCAATAAAGCATATGTCCTTGTTGTCAGGAATGTTGTGAAGCAATTTGTTAAAAGGCTGGTGTTACCAAGGCTTACATGTAAATGTTTTCTGCTGTGGCCTGTGTTTAAGTCTGAGGTCTAGTGCTTGTAGGTGAAGAAGAGTCAAAAACTCTAGAGGAATTTCTGCAGCTAGGTTATACTGCATGACAAAGGGAATGCTTTACATTAATTTGTGTTGTGGCTCTAGGACAGCACAGGACTGGCAGTTCCTCAGAGCTCTTGGGAGTGGGAGCCACAGCATTGTCTGAAGTGCACTTTCAGAACTGTAGCGTGGTGTCATTCCCTCATTCACAATATCTTCATACATGCTGTCCTAGAGTAGCAGGCAGTTTCATAGTCCTCTTTGATCTGTGTTGTATAAAAACAGGCACAATCTTCATGTTTCAGGCAAATCCATTGTAACAGAAGCTTAAGTAAGTGCAAGAGGGACTTGAGGGCACATGGAGACAGGAACATCCCTTGTGTTTGTGTTTCCAGCAGCTTTGCTGACATATGTGCCCTAACAAAAACCATGCCTAAATTATATTCTATTTCTTCTTGATTTAATCTCCATGGGAGTGATTTTTTAGTTGAAGGTAAAACACACCTCAGAACTCCAGTAGCTTATGTGAAGTGGAACCTGTGGGTATTGTCGGTGTTCAGAATTTCACCTGTGGAAGAAAAATATTGTCAATGATTTTAACTAATGAATTTTGAGTCTCTTTATTTTGCCATGCTCAAAAATGATTTTTAGAAGTGAGCAGTTAGTTCTGTCAAATAGGAAATGCCCTAAAGCATTGCTGTATAATGATATGGATCAGACCACTCAAGAGGAAAGGCAGTAGGTTTTTTTAAGGGCATGTGATTTAAAGGAGAATGAAGAAAAAAATAATGTATTATGCCTTTGAAAATATCTTTTCTCTCTCGAGTGAGATTGGGGCCAAAACATTTCTCCAAGTTGTATGTTTAAGCTGTCTGTTTTAAGGCATAATATGCGTATTTGCTTTGAAAATTCAGGACTCAAGACAGATGTGATTTTGTTTTGGCTTGGTATTTTGTGGGAGCATTGAAGCACAGGCAGAATCAAGACTGTTCTGCAATGATTGTGACTTGTGTGTAAGGAAGATTTTTCAACTCTGCCACTTACTCTGTGTTAATGGTTTCGGTTGCTCAATATTGAGTGTGGTTATAATGGTATGAAATGCAAAACTAGCATTTCTAAATTTTGCAGTAACTTTTACACTGGGCAGAAAAGAGAGTGGCACCCAACTGCAAAGCTGATATGCAAAGCCTGTCTTTTTAGCCAAAATATGTATATATTTTTTACCACTAAATCCAAGAAAGTTTCAATGCCAAAACATTGAAGGTTCCTTATGTTCTTCATAAGAACTGAATATTATAATCAGAAATGAGTATTTCATTGCATATCTTGGAAAAGTGAAATAAAGGCAATCATTAGCATGTTTAATTTTTTTTACAAATATAGTTAGTTTCTGAATCCTAAAGAGTGTTTAGCTGCATAGAATATTTGAGCACTAAAAAGAGTTTTACCTAGAAGAACATAAAGAAATACATAATGTCTCAAATTACAATAAAAAAGAGAAAAATAGTTTAATAGCTTATTAAATATTGGCATTAGAAATAAAAGTCATAGAAAAACTCCTCTCAGTCTTTGAAAGAAAACTAGTTTAATTTTAGTCTGAAAAAGTTTTTCCAGACAAAGGAAAATGGAAATTTGTGGTAGGATTCATAGGGGGTTTGATTGCAATATTAATGAAGAAAGAGGTATCGGCTCTTGATAATAATACGAGGATTAAGTTAACAGCTTATAAAAGCAGCCTAATATTAAATAATAGTTAGGTAATGCTGAGTAGTCTGTTTAGTATTCAGGAAAGCTAACATCTTCCTTCCCTAAGTGCAAGCACAATTATCTACCCATGGATTGTAGGAACATCTGACTGTTTCTGCCTTCCTTTACAGCAATTATGGACAACATAGGGACAAAAATATTAAAGACTAAGGGGAGACAGGGCTCAGCTTGAAATGCCTTCTCTTTTTTTCATTAATTGCTTTTATATTCTAGGACCTCAGTTTTTCCCACTGCTTTTCCTCAGTGTTTGCATCTCAGCACTATAAACTGCCCATCCTGTTGTTGATGGCTTTCAAATGTGACTCACTGACTTACCAGCTAAATTTTGTGATTTGCTGAGATTTGCTGATAACTGATGGCAACTACACTGAGGGCCTTGTGTTCCCAACCCCCCTGATTATACTGGTCAAGGGAGAGCAACATTACAGTGCATCCACACTGCAACTGCAGTGATGAATTCGGGTTGTGTGAAATGCTGTGCCAGCCTTTAGCCCACCTGTGTTCATTATTGATCAATGCAAAGGTCTGGCAGCACAGCATCTTCCCAAGATTGGACAGAATCCAGTAGAGGGTCACAAGGATTATTAACTTGTTTGGAGCCTCTTTGCTCTGACAGGTTGAGAGAGCTGAGAGTTCAGCCTGGGGAGGAGAAGGCTCAAGGGCAGCGATGTCATCAATGGACAAAAGAACCTGAAGGGAGGGGGCAAAGAAGAGCCAGGCTCTCTTCATTCATGCCCAGTGAGAAGGCCAAACACAATAATCACCAAATGAAACACATGAGATTTCCCCTAATATCAGGAAACCTTTCTTCACTGTCAGATTGACTGAGCACTGACTCAAGTTTCCCAAAAAGGCTGCATGGTCTCCATCTATAATATATACAAAAAATGTCTGGACATTTTCCTGCACAAATGGCTGTAGCTATCCCTATTTGAGAAGGGTGGGGATGGACCAGATGACCTCCAGAGGTGCCTTTCAACTTCAGCCATTCTGTGATTCTGTGATCTGCCATCTTTTTACATCCCTGTGGATGCTATACTTGCTCCATCTCGTGCAGACAGCAAGACAGTAAAGGTGTTTCCTGCTGGGACAATGCAGTGTTATCAGAGACACCTGGGATGGCTCAGAAACACCACAGCTGATGCACTCAGCTGGGCTTAGCAGTCCCCATTTCCTTGTATCCAAAGCAGTTCAGCTAAACACTTGCTTGTGTTTACTATTTCCTAATGCTGTACATCCCAGGAAATTGCTTAGTTTAGTTGCAGTCCTGTGGCAGCTTGTTTTACTGCTGTGCAGGTCCTAATAAACCTTCCCACACTGGAGATGCTCATGGGAAGATCTTTTGGTTTTCCTTAGGAGCCAGACTCAGCATGGTTAGAACTCATCAACACCATCAAGTCCAGACTGATTTCTCCTGTTGATGGAGATGGCTCTGGGTGCTTTGGTCCTTGGAGGACTTTGGAGCTCACAGTGGCCTGGCACTGGGCTGTAGCAGTGCTCACAAGCCACACTCAGGGAGTGTTGGCCAGTGGAGTACAGGCACCTGCTGGTTGTACAGGAGTCAGCACAGCCTGGCAGGGCCAACACAGGCATCGTGGGAGAGGTACTTCATATCCCTTCCCTCAGTCTCTGCTCTGTATTATTCATGTTTCTTTCCATTGTGGAGCATATCACAGCCTCCCATTCCCTGAAAATAGCTATATCAGAAACGTGTTCTGTCTCAAGAGAATAAGAATGTCCATTTTTTGCAATTCAGCATCTAAGATTATTTATGTTTCTCCCTGACTACTAAGCATGATTATTAACACTGCTGTGAAACTGAAAGGTTCCAAAATTGCTTGGTTTTTTTTGTGAGGTACCTAGTTTTACTCCTGGCAGGAGTTTCACCTGAGGATTTATGCCATATAATGCCAGCAAATTGAACTGTGAATATAAAATTTCTTGCGCTAAAATGAAAATCTTGGTTTTATTGATTAGTGTGGGGTTATGTATAAGGAAAGCTGGGTGCTATAAAAGGATCAATTTCTTCCTCAAATACTTTTTTTTAAAGTACCTTGTGATTTATCAACTTACAAAACAGACTAAACTTGGTGAATTTGAGATCATCCATTTGGATTCATATGGTAAACTTCTGATTAACTAACTGAAGTACAGTAAGAGGCATCTCAGTACTGGGACTGGCACATTTATCAAGGCTGAACCATATCATTGTTACTATGCTCTATTCCAATAGTCTGTTGAAAAGGAAAATTACATATGTGCTTTATTTTTTAAAGAGTGTGAGTTGGTTTTTCTCTTTTCATTGTGGGCTTGGTCTGTGTTCCACATAGGCTTTGAAACCAGATCATTGCTGCGCATTTAATAATATGTAACATTTACATTTGCTTTCAGGTGTATTATATCTTCAGTATGGAGATGAAACAAAGCAGTTGAGGATGCCAAATGAAATCACAAGCACAGACACAATTCGTGCCCTTTTTGTAAGTGCCTTCCCCCAGCAGCTGACAATGAAAATGCTGGAATCGCCCAGTGTCGCCATTTACATCAAGGATGAGAGCAGAAACATATACTATGAATTGTGTGATGTGAGGTAAGGCATGGAATTATAGCTACTGGTTTCGTGGGGTTGGGGATTTTTGTGGTTTTTGTTTTGTTCTGCACTTACAGAATAGAAAGGAATGGGGCTGATAAGTATCTGACAGAGTGGCCTGGCACATTAAGGCATGTTCAGTGGTATCTGAGTAATCCAGGAGGTCTGGTCTGACAATGCCTTCAGCTGTAGGTGCAATATCCATTGCACAAGCCTCTGATAAATGGCATGCCTTGTTGAAATATTTGTTTAGTGTACAAAGGTTCATGTATTTAATATGTTTATTTAATTTTAACAGGGACAGAATCATTTAAAATATGGGATACAGGGTAAACATATATAGAAAAGCGGGGTTGTTTCTTTGCTGGGAGTGCAAAACCTGATCTCATGAGCCTGAAGTAACAAACATGAGTATCACTGATGTCCTCACAACAGGGCCACTTGAGCCATCCAGCACAGCCAAAATTCTGTAGCACTGGTGACCACTGCTGCAGCCCCCCCAAGTGTCAGGATGCAGCAACTGATGCAGTCACTTCACTAATTCAGAGCTTGGTCAATAGATGGTTCACCTTTCTAGGCTCTTTTTTTGTGGGAGTGCAGCTTCTTAATTAATCAGGTTTCTTCAGCAGAAGTTCCCAGGTGTCAGGGTCCCTAGAAAGTCCCAAATCATGTATAAATAAAGCTCTCTGGTACACCTCAGACATGTTACACTTTATAAATAAACTGTGATAAAAATGAGGAGCATAAGATGAAGGAGAAAGCAGAAAAGCTGTTTGCTCTCTGCTAGTCTGCCACTAATGCAGGAAAATTTTGTGGTGCAAGAGAAGTGCACTGTCCACTGCTGCCTTGCTTGTTCTGGAGATCCTATGGCTAAGGTGTTCTTCCTTATCAAGCTGTAGTTAAAAGAGCAAGCTGGAGCTTTTCTAGCCCTTCTCCATCCAATTCCCCCATTCCTGTTCTTAATCCTTGAACAGCACCACGCTCCATTTTCTCACCTCTGTCTTGCTTTCCTCAGGCTGTCTGTCCAGGGTCATTAGCTAGTCTCTTGGATTTCAGTTTCTTTTAATCCTATTTGCTTTGCAGACTGCCACACCCCTGTTTGGCTACTGTAATGCCTGTGTGAAGACCCATCTGATTTTTTTCATCAAACATCATCTTTCAACATGCACCCAAGTTTCTTATACATCAAACAGTTTATTCACAAGATCAGATCAACTGATTGAATTATGACAGGGGTTACTACATCTCTGTTGCCAAGTGCATTGTTGCCAACCATCCTCTAGCCCATTGGCTCCTACTGTCTCCCTTTATCCCTCCATCTTCCCTTGAGTTTCAGACTAACAGTGTATGACTTCATGCCCTTGAGAATGCTGTTGTTGATTATCCTAATGCCACTCCACCTTTTTTTCCCTTGCTCCCATTGCAGGCGTCACTCTGCCAGCCTCAGGCCTGGCTCAACCCAGCATCTGCTTCCTCTGTTCCTATGCCTGTATTGTAGAGCATTTCTAGAGGAAATCCCACAACCCAACTGACTTCCTCCATAACAAAATTCCCTCCTTCAGTTCTGCCAGCCTTTGCTGAAACCTCAGCAATTCCAGGTTAATGAAGTCCATAACATGCACTACCAGCTGCATTTTCACCACCTTTGAATAATTTCCACAACCATTTCTCTATTTCTGTTCCTTACTCTTCACAAGGTATTGTCAGTGTCTCCCTCAGAGAACAGATGAAATGAAGTGTCCTTTTTCTCTCCTTTGTTTGCCATGTCTTCCTTCAATCCCCTTCTTTCTTTCCCTTAAGCAGGCAGGTTTCAGTCAGGTCTTTAAGCACTCCATCTCCCTCAGAGGCTGCTCCATCTTCTTCTGTGCCTTGCATTAGGCCATCATACTTCTTCCCCCCTTTTTTTAGTTTTATTTTTGCTTTTTCTTTTTTTCCTGTTTCTTCTTCTTTTTTTTTCCCTTCTTTTTAATTTTTTTTAATCACTGGGGACAAAGCCCTGTCTTTCTACTCACGTTGAATCTTTTTCTTAAAGGGGTTTAGGGCTCTGCATCTAGTGTAGGCTTCATATTTTTGCTCCAGAACATCCATATTTTACAGCCTTTCATTTCCCATCACACAGAGAAAAAACACTTGTGTAATTCTTCAATTTTTTAACAGCAACTGCTGTAATTGTCTTCTCTTGGCAGTTGGCACAGGTAATCTTGCTTGCTCTTACCTATTCAAATGATTCAACAAAGATCATTCTCCTAGTTTGTCAAGCAGACTGTTCTGCATGCATTCATTTTTCACTTGTCCTCTGACTGTATCTGCTCCATCCCATTAAACCACTTGTCTTCATTATGAGGGCTCCTCCAAGCCCACTTCAATGCTACTTTTCATTTCTTGTTGAGTACCAAGTGCCATCTGCTTCCACTTGGTGAATAATGCCAGTTTGAATTCCACATCTGTAATTTTCACACAGGTGCCCTCCCTCTCTCTCAGGCACCTCTCTCTCTAACGTGCATGGAAGATGTTCTCCACAGACATCTGCAAAACTACTGCCTTGGTCTCCTTCCCACTCTCTCTGTTGCACTGCCTACCCAGAGCGTGCCCTTGGTTCCAGGATTTGTTTACTCTTCTCTGGTGGAGAGACTATGATCTGAGTTCTTTTTGTTCTCTTATCTTCTTGCAGCTATCCTATTGTCTTTTGTGACTCCTCTTCACCTTGTAAGTTGGGGAAAAGTTGTCTTCCTGGGGTGTTTACACAGCACACACAGATCAGTGAGGCCTTTGAACATGCCAAGGGCATCTGGGAGCTACCGTAATGCAAATTATAGTGATAATAAAAGTACAGTAATATATACCTCTTATCAGTAATGTTTATCTCTGAATAGCAACATGGGTTGAAATACATTCATATCAGAGATCAAATGCTTAGTATTTTGATGCTTTGCCTTGCAGCAATGTTTTATTATAAAGTGTCATGTTTCTACAAGAAATATTTATGGAAAATGCCTTTTAAAAAAACTCTAGTTGTTTGAGGTACCATCTCATAGCCATCAGACAGAAAAGACAGCAGATAAAGTGCATTTAAATAAATAATATGCCATTTCTTGTACAGAAGATGAGAGAGCTTGCTTTGTATCCAGAACACAGTCCCATGTTTGAGGTAGACAGTGGCAACTGGGACTCCCAGTGCAGGTCTCAAAGCTAAAGGGTCACATTTGCAAGATGGAAAGCAGTTTATGTTACCATAAATAATTGAAGAGCTTGAACTTGCCTCAAGGTAGCTATTTTCCTATGCAGCCTACAAGTAAACACTCATAAATACTAAACTTCTCATCAGCCCTCCAATTCTTAAACACAAGACACTGATCTGTCTCCTAAGCTGCAGGGTTTCTTTAATAACTACTTGACATCTACAACAGCAACACAAGTTCTGACTAGCTACCCATTCAAAGCAATCACTGGTTGTAATATGACATTGTAAGAAAGAAATTGGACCTGCCCAACAATCCTTCCCTTCATTTTTAAATTATAATCCAGGTGATTAAGATCAGTTCACTAGACTTGTAGCTGCACCTGGAGGAAAGGAATTCGGTCACATGTGTAAGTAAATTCTCTAGAGATCACTACAGAGAAATGGAAGGATCGCAGCTTCGAAAGGATGTAAATGAGCATAGATTGGAGGCTTTGCTGCTGATTAAATGTGAACCAGAAATCAGCAGAGCTCAGGGCAAGTGTCAAAGCCATAAAATTATTGGAAGGTAGGTCGTGAAGCAAAATTAAGAACTGTCATCTCTTTCCTAAATGTAGTAGTTAAAAAAATGAACTAATCAAAGTGCAAAGTCTGAATAAAACAAAAGTATTTTTGCAGGGCTTTTCATCTAAACTGTTTCTGTGTAAGCTTTCATCAAAATTGCTGCTAATTTTTTTCTGCAATACTTTTTCCCTTTAAAAACTGTCTTTATTATAGATAAAGTTTAAACGAAGAATTTATCTACTACTGAATTTTTAGCTTTTGTGGATTTTTTTTTCAGCTTTGTGAACAAGCTGTTAATTAAAATTTCCTCAAGAATAATTGCAGTTAGACAGACTGCTTTTCTTTTGATATTCTTGCTTCTTAGAATAGCAAAAATTTATGTGGGCTGAATGCACAATAAAACATGTAAATATTAACTAAATCCTTTTTGAGTGCTGTGTAAATGTTGAAGTTCTATTGTCTTCAAAGTGTTTTCACTCTCTTGAAAGAAACTTAACACTATCTAATTTTTAAGGGTGTGGAGTTCTAGTGAAAGAGTGATACTTCCCATGGGAAAGGGAATCAAAGTAGGCTTTTGTTTGTTTGTGTATGTCTTAGTTATGGCATTTACATTTTTCTTATAGATCGACTGCAGACCTACTGTGTTTGTCTGTTACCTGAAACTTTCAGGCAACACAGTAAATAAAACTGCTTTCATCTGTTGTCCTTGCTGATTCTTTAATTCCAGGAATATTCAAGACCGATCTTTCCTTAAAGTTTACAACAAAGACCCTGCACATGCTTTTAATCACACTTCCAGAGCTGTTAATGGAGATATAAGGGTAAGTACTAATGCTGCATTTATACATTTATTCCCCAGCTTTTCTGCTAAATGTGTAAACTCTGAAATGCAATATGTACATAGCAATTCAGAAAATCAGGGTTATACATACAGGAAAGGAATAAATAATTCTTGTTTAATGTGTTTTAACTGCTTTTCTTTTTCCAATTATTTGCCCTGGGCATTAACTGGTTTTTTGATCTTTTTTAAATGCAGTAAAGCATATGAAGCAAAACATAGCCTTTAATTATGTATTTTGTGACACAGTACTCAGAGTTTTTACAGCTTCCTATTCTGTGTTTCCAAACCCTTTACAGTGAAGTATGGCATGGTGTTAGTACACTGCAGCAAAGTTTTAAGCAGGGATTGGTTTTCAGTGGCTGAGCAGCTGTACCTCACTTCAAATCTACTGAAATTCTTTGTAAATTATGGTTTTGGATAGGAAATTCTGATAAATACCCATTGTGGTATAAATAGTTTTGTCTTTTTCTAAAATTTTCTACCTGCACTGAAAAAGGATGAGTATATTTGTATTTTTGGGTGAATGTTTTATATTAGGAAGCTACAGAGAATGCTTTCGAAACATTTGGTTTCTCTCTCTCACTGTGTCTTTTGCTGCACTGCTATCTCCCACCCTGGTGCCAGGAGGGCAGGAGATGCAGCTAGGGGCTCCTCTTCCCCACGTTGCCTGCAGCTGGTGCTGCAGTAGAGGGTGGTGGTGAGATTACACAACCCTATCTCCTCCTCACCCTTCCAAGGGCTGTCCACAGGAAATGGTACAACCTATTTAACTCCTTGGGGTCAGAAGAGAATGCCACCACTGTCCTACCTGCTTTGTGGTTTTTATGTCTGTTCTAGAGCTCATTCAACGGTGCAGAAAATTTCCTGTGATTTCCTTAACTGTGCATTTGCTTATTGGTTTCATTTCCAATTCTGAGCATGTCTCACTGCTTTATTACTAATATTTTTGTAAGTGCTTCTTGTGTTTCAACAGTTTAAAGCCACAATATTTTAGAAAGATTGAAATAGTTTATTAACAGGCACTATTATCAACCACCTCTAATTTATGCACTTCAATTATAAAATGGTCTTTTAGATAGGTCAGAAATCTAATTACTTGATTTTTCACACTGCTGCACACACAACATGAGAAAGGAAATGAATGTACTTCAAAGGGAAGATGTGATAGTTTTTTGTGTATTATGTAACATCCTGAAGTTCTTCTGTTCTAGTTTTATTCCTGTGGCAGTAACTGGATGTATCTGATACATCTTGTTCATATTCAAAGGCATGACATACTGTCACTGTGCATGTTGACATTAATGCTTGTAACTGTGGCTTTATAAAGTTTAGTTATATTGTTCTTGTTCCATGTACAGTGGATGCTGAAGGTATATACTGTGGCTTTCTTTGTGTGTTCTGGGCCTGTTTAAAGGTACAATTGTAGTTAACTACTATATTTGAAAGTAAAAATTACTTCTTTGGCCCTCTTCCAGGCATTTGCTGCCTAGCAGAGTTGTTTGGAGCACAGGTGCTGCCTCTGTGCAAAAACTGCAATTACTTGAATTGCTTATTTTGAAATCCTATGTTGTACAACAGATATGCACACTCAAAAGCTCCTGATTATATCTGAGTTAGCACATTTTGGCCATAACTAAAAAATAATGGTGACACCATGATGACTTTTGCAGAGGTGGTGTTTTCATGGCAGAATATTGTCTTTTACTTTGCAGAAATGCAAAGACACCATTTTGAAATTCTGTGTATCCATCAAAAGAACTATTTTCTCATTTGGATTTTGCTTTGCATTGACAGATTTCTTGTCTTTCTGGTCTTAGAGGTGAAGTCAGAGCCAGGATACTCATAGGGGCTTTGTGGAGAAACATGCTAAAAGTCTTCCCTTTGATCTGTGTGAACTTCTGCACTTCAAAGTTAGGAGCATAGAAACAAGTGATTTCTTGAGCTCAGAAATACTGAAACCTGTTTTACTAAGGATGTGTGTCTTTTGGTTGGGTTCATCCTTATGCAGCAATACTCAGGTCATAACTGTGGCTTTTCCCAAAGTAATAACACTCTCCTGTGTTCATTCTTGGGAGTCTAAAGATCTGGAGCCCACACTGCAACTGTGCCTCTATTTGGCAGAAGTAGGAAATTCTGTCAAATCACTAATTTGGCAAAATTTATAGAGACGTGGTAGTCTTATGGTTTCTACTCATTGGTTAAATCTGGTCAAAATTTGCATGGGGATTCACAGGTAATTCAGCAGAAAAAAACCCCATCAATAACCAGATGGATTATTTATCCCTTTCTCCTTAGCAAATCAGAGTAAAGTAGGGGGAAGTGTGAGAGTTCTAAGTGAAAAAATGTACATTTTATGTACTGCTATTGCAGAGTATCCATAAGATTGTAGAAGAACCTTTGGTTCTTATCTCTTATGTTTGCATATCTTTGCGTTAGGCATTGATATTAATCAATTTCATATGATATATGAGTGCTAAATTCACTAGTATGAGAAGGAGGGAGCATGTGCTTGGCATCATGTTTAACTGTTTCAAAATACCTACAGAAAAGCAGCTGATTGTCAGACCATTGAAAAACAGTATTTAGAATATCATTAATTAGTCATTGTAAGTATATTTTTCCATGGTGATACTCTGAGTATGGTTGTATCTCCTGTCACCTGTGAGTTAAAGCTTTATTTTCTTGATGATTTGGAAAGTTTTGCCTTTACAGATTTTCTACTGTTCTTGTCTCTTTGGAATGTTTATTTGATAATGTTCAGGGTCTGATGGGTTTGATGATGTTCAGGCTTCTATTCATGTGCTTTATAATAATTTCCATGTAACTGGCTCAAAATAATCTAAAAAAATAATGTTAGCTGCCAGCTTGAGCACCTGTTTTAGCTACCAAACAGATGTGAGACCTGTGTATGAATTGGCAGTAACACTTAAAGTACTAAGTATTACCCATATGGACAAAAAGATCTAAAATGTCCATGAAGAATGTGGGATCTGCAACTTTCAGATCTTCTATTGAACCATTCAGCTTTTGTGTCCGTTAATTCTAATTTTCCTGCTCTTCTTTGTTTCATGCTTTTTTTCTGAGTGGGTTGTCTTTGAGAAAAGGGAATTGGCTGAGGGTCCAAGCAACCTTTAAAGGAAAGTTTTTCTTGAAATCCTTTTGCTTACTAGTATTGGCCCTTTCCATCTCAAAGAGCGTGGTTTGTTTGACAGGTCTGCTGTGTTGAATGCTGCTAAACAACAAGTAGACACATAGTGCTGTCTCACTGAATATTTGTGCTTGTGTTCTTCCTTTTTTATTTTCCTTTCCCAAAATGTACTCTGTAAATCTGCAAAAGCTTGTTGTTTTTTTTTTTAGATATATCTTCACATTGTTGCCTTTCATTCACTTATTCCTTCACCTGAGCTTGTTTCATTTATCAACACTTTCTAGCTCTCTGTGCAGCAATACTTTCTTCTGACAAAGCTCTGTCTTATGAAAAATGTTTAGATGGTCAGGTTTTCATGTTTAGATGGTCTGTTTCTTCCCTTGGTGTAAATGCATGCACACAGCCATGCTGCTCTGTGCCCTTAGAATGCCATTAGTGATTTGCATAGGTTGGGAGGGGAAGGGCCCAGGCTGGCACTCAGTCAGTCATGGTGCACAGACAATACCAGGACATGGCTGTAAGGAGCTGGCACTGGGGTTTTATGTGTTGCTGAGTGAATTTTCACAGCTCCTTCATCCTGGGCTATTGAGCTGAAGTGATTCCCCACTGAATGTGCACAGCAAATTTTCTGTCCTCATTCTCTACACCCTCCTTTTCTGGAGTGGCTAAAGGCTAAAGAGACTTAAATTACAATCTCCCCCTTCTGTTATAGGAGCTAGTCATAGCTTCTATCTACAGCTGGATACTTACAATGTTGGCTTATGCAGTGGTTTGTTTTGGGCTTCACTTACCAGCCAATTTTGAGAACTGCGAGGGACTTTTTACTTCATAAGAAACTAGTGGCTATTTTGCTTCAAAGTTGTCTTCTTCCCATCCACCTGCCTTAAATCTGTGTGGTACACTTTATTTTGAAGTGTCCTAGACATACCATGGTTTTACTTAATTCTCTGATTTGCATAAGATCTCTGCTGGGTGAGGTCAGAATATCCAAAGAATGCTTGTTGTGGCTGTTGTTGTATTGAGGTATGCTTTGAGGTGTTTTGGATTTTTAATTTTTTTTATTTTGAGGCTGTTTCTCCAAGAAAGAACAATTAGGGCAAGTTGAGTCAGAGCTGAGTTAGGGCAGTGCAGGGTAGCTGGAAACTCCACATTTTATGGGAGTTAGTGTGGCAAAAAGATTATAATATTCCTGACAGCAATGGGGGTTTTGGCTGCCAGGGTGAGAGGAGAGGAGTTAAAATTAGTTGTATAGGAAAATGAGGAAGATATTTGGTAAGTTAGGTAAACTTGTGCTAAACAGCTTTTATTATTGAAATTGCACACCACCAACTTTTCATTTTTCCCCTGAAAGTGACTGGTTAGCAGGCTGCTAACATTTTAACTCTCTAGAGTTAGATACAATGTGTGAACTTAAAAATACCCTGCAAGTACTAGAAACCCTCAAACAGCTGCCAAGAATTTAAGGCTTCCAAGGAGGCTGAAATTCAGTGCTGCTTTGCAGAAAAGATAGAGAAATCATAAAAGCAGAATAGTTTTTCTGTGTTCTTAAGGTACCTGTAAACATCCAGCATCTTTAACATCTTCTAATTGGATAGCTTATGATCTTGACAGCAATAAACATAAAAGTTGCAAATGCTGCCACAGTTATGTCTTTACATTGCATACTACAGCTAAAAAAAAATAAGAGCTCTTTGCATTACTTAGAGGTACTTGGAACAAAAGTATTTATTGGAAAATAATTCAAGCAATAAATTGAGTGAATGCATTTTAGTGCTGGGATCCCTATAGGACAGCATTTATATAAGTTGTATGTGTTTACCTTACTGATCCTATTACTATAAAACTTTGTTTCCTTTTGGGAAGAAAGAAGGAAAAAAAAGCCAGAACGAAAGGGCAATTGCTAATACGTCTATTATCTGATAGAGACCTTCCAAATGATACAAATCTCATCTCTCCTGCTGTTTTGCTGTCTGCTTTTTCTACTGCTCTTTTTGTCATTGAGAGGTTATGACAACATAAGCCATATTGTATTTATAAACATCACGTGTTTCCTTGATATGACTTGCGGTGTCTGCCAAACAGAACACATGGAAGAAACATTTCTCATTAGCTCAGCATTGGTTTTGGTTATGCTGATTTCCGGGACAGGAAAAATGCCTTCCTTACTCAGACTTAACTTTCATACAGTGGAGAGAAAGCCTCTGAGTGTCCATGAAATCTCTTGAGCAGAGAAGCTGCAGCTCTTTCAGGCCACATACTTTGTCTGACGGAAAGAGAAAAAGCAGTTTCTTTTAAAGAGCAGATGTAATGGCACGTATTGCTGAAACTAATTCTGAATTAAAATACTTGCCAAAATCATCTAGAAACAGAACTCACCAGGAGATGTAAGGTAAGATGATGCTTATAAATAATGAAGAAGATATCATTCCTTTTTTCTTTTTTTTTCTTTTTTTTCTTTTTTTTTTTTTTCCCAAACTAAAATACATTTTCAGATAAACTGGGAATTTCAATCAGAACAATGCAAACTGTTTCTTCTTTCTTCAGCTGTGCAAGAAAATAAATATTTAATTGCTCTTTAAATCACCAACCTCTACATTTAGATTTTATGTCTATTTTCAAACTTACATATTGACCATGAACAGTTATTTTCCAACTTGCTTATACAAATCTTGCTGAAGTCTAAAATTTAAAATTTATAACAGAAGGCTCTGATGTTCTGGATTTTCTTTTGCTGATATGGATTTTACTACTTTTGCTTTGAGTGGGTTTTCAGTAGTTACCAATTATTTATGCAGCTACAGACCTGCAGATACTGAGGAGTACCTGCATCAAATCAGTCTGTGATGAAAGACTGTAAATGTACCTGTTCTCCTTCATTCATGTGTCCTTTGATATACTATACCTACTGCTGTGCAAAGCCTAAATTAGTGAGAAAAGGATATAATTATAAGGAAAAAAAATATTTTTATTTTAACTACACAAAAACAGCATAATCTCAAATGTTTTCTAGCCCAAAGCTGTTTTGTTTAAAGATACAGATCCTGTGTAACAGTTGGATGGATACTGCACTGTGGCTTTTTTAATATGATGCCTTTTTGCTTTGGTGTATTTTATTTATGTCACAAACATTAGGAATAGTATTATATGTATATATAGGTAATATATGTATGCATAAGGAATATAACCTTGTAGATGCTATTACTACACAAGCATTTTAAAAGATATTTTTTTTGTGATCTCTTTAATTTTCAAATAATGAGGGTGGATTTTAAGTTTATGTGAAACTGCCCTTGGAAGAAAGTGTCACATTCTTGGTAGAAAATCACTGAAGGAGCACGAGTTTGCCACACCCCTGCAATAATCTCCCAGTTAGTCTGGGAGGAGTGTCATATGGTAGATATCACAAACCAGTTACCTGGAAACTTCCAGAGAGTGGAATTTTTAGGGGGAGGGTTCTTTATTTCTCACTAACAGCCCTGTATTCAAGCTGCTCTGCCTTTCATGTTGAGGTTAGCTGAGAGCTTACCCTGCAGCTGATGAAGTTACCCACAGACTACATATTACCTCTTTTGGGTGAAGGTCTTTCCAGCCCTTCATTAAAACTAGAAACTTTATCTCTCATACATCTGAGTTCTCAGGCAAAGATTTCGCTGCCTTCAGTGAGAGCTTGCCCTGAATAAAAACATAAGGATTGGATTTGACTCCATTTTTTATTGTCTACTAGTTTCTGGTTTTATTCTTACTCCACCTCTTTTTACATAATACTTCCTCGAGCCAATTCTTTAGAAGTTTTGCTCTTTTTTTTCCCCTCTTGCTTTCAATAGAACAGTTTGCACTCATTTGATTGCTTACTTGAAATTGCTAAATAGTTGACAGAGTCAGATGTTGCTGGAGCTCCCTGAACACGTTATTGGTGATAAAAATGCTGATGGCTTGACCTCCCTCAGGAGGAGAGGAGTTCCTTCTTTACCTCCTTTGTAAAACCAGTGAGCTTATCTGAATTGCAGGAATCACACAAGTCAAAGTCCAGTCAAGTTTTATGACTTCCAGGTAGCTTTCCAAATGAGCTGTTACTCGACCAGGGGTTAAAAATCACTTTTTGAAGGTGGGCATTTTGCTACCACCGTTCCTAGAACCAAGTGAAGTTAGCAACAATATTTCTTCTTCTTCAAAAAAGACATTCTTCTTGCCATGCAGGACCTCAGCTTTTCCAGGAAGTTTTTCACAAATCCAAAATGTGTTAGTTATGATTGTGTCCCAGAATCTCTGCCTTCCACTGAGTCTTCACTTCAGTATATTATTAGTCATTAGCCTTATGGATACTAAAGAGAATTAATTCTGACCCTATCTTCCTTTTAACAAAGAGGAGTAAACCATTACCTGGTGTTTAAAAGAGCACAGTTATACATCTGAGGATCTTGATTCTTCTCCATGTTGGATTGTACTTTTTCTAATAAGGGCTCTGGAAAACTAATCAGTCTTCTGAAAATATGAGCAGTAAAAATATCTTTCCTTGGATACAGGTTAAGATCTGGGGTTAAAAAAAGCCTCAGCTGGCAGAAGCAAGAGAGTTACACATATCAGCACGCAATAGGACTCCATGAGAAATTATGTGATGCTGAAACTATTTTTTGTCTGAATGTATGTCTTTCTTACATCATTGCAAATTTGAACTCCATGTGACTAAGTGAAAAGACTGAATGGGTGTGTTGGGTAAAGGGCTAGTCCCTGTATCATTTAATATTTACTATAGATAGCTTGACCTTTGGGTAAACTGGATTGTTTACTTCAGCCATGCCGACCAATTTGGATATTTTTGGGATAGAAGGAAGTAAAAAGAAAAGTAGGATTCAAACAGTTTGTTATCTAAGACTGCATTGATAGCACTTCTGTAATTTTAAAAGACACAACTGCAAATGCTGTTCAACCTTTTGGCTATGAGCTGTGATGTGGCTTGGACACTTGCATTGCAAAATCCAATTGAATGTAAAATTTTTCACGACCATTTCTCATGCCAATAGTGGTGACACCAAAACTCAGCACTGCAGCTTATTTTTTCTGATTTTCTGTCCTTATATTGGAAGAAACAGGTGTGAACATGCTGCTAATGCCTTTTGGCTATCAGCTCTGTTTTATAATATTTCTATATGATTTGCATTCTAACCCAATTAGTATATCTGTAATAGAAATTGTATTTTGATGCAGTTGTTTGTAATGTAAGATGAGACCAAGGGTAACACTTTCTTTATGTTCATTTAACTGTATCAGCTTGTTCACTTTTAGTTGTCTTCAGTGCAATGAGAAGAGATACAAATATGGAACAAAAATAAGAGCTGAGTTAGTACAGGGAGTCAGAAAGCTCTGCATTTATTCTGATTTATGAGTGCAGTTACTAAAAGTATTTTTCTTTTAAATAGCAGAAATCTGATATACAGCATATTTAAACCAAATAAAAATGCTGATCTGTACCAGAACTGTACATCTTTGAAACTATTCCTTTTTTGGAGAAAAAGAAGTGACCCCATCAGTTCTGTGGTGCCCTAAGGAAATGCTGAAATTGAGATTGGTCTGAAGGGTTTGGCTCCCTGCATTGGTGGTGGTTGTCTATGTTATGTACATGGTGTCCTTCATCTCTTCAAAGAGAATGGGGAGGAAAGAGGAAATGCTTTCTGCATTTTCATGAATTACATGACTGTTTGTTCTCAGAAAATTCTACCATAAAAAGCACCAGTGGAAAATCAGAAGAAAGAAGTAGTTGTTTTGAAAGCAAAGGCAACAATTGGTTCTAATGCAGCACTAGTTATGAGGGTTGTCATAATGTTAACTTTAGAAAAATAGATCAGTAACAGCTTTTATACATTCAATCCAAACAATCTGAATAGCTTATGGGATGGGTGGCCATGCTATACTGATGAGATAAATGTGGATATTGGCAAACCAATGATGTAATTATGTAAATCCGACCTTTTTAGGATTGAAATGTGTTATGTTTTAGTGTGTTTATATTTTTGTCATTTGTGATAACACCCTGAAAAATCTTGGCTGAAATGCCAAGAGGTTTCTTAGTGCACTCACCATTCTGTCTGCATAGTACATGAAGGAAGCATAGGAAAATAAAGCATGCAAAATTTATTAACTTCTCTATGCTTAATTGGATAATCTAAAAATTTTTTTTAAACTCTCACATGTCATTTGTTCATAGGAAATTAAATGCATAAATAGGCAGAAATGAGTGCCTGTTAACTGATCTGGGTGTTTGTCTTGCCAGTCAGGAGTAAAGCAATGCAGACTGGTAGCAGGGAGATAGCTCAAATGATGAAATGCTGCTGGGGAAATAAACTTCCAGAGGCACTGTGATTTCAGACAGGCCAATGCAAAATGTGCTGCATCTCATCCATCTTTTTGCTCACTTTGCCTAAGCTAAAGTGTGGCTAGACTGGAAGCTCTCATGGGATGGCTCTGGGTCAGGCTCCAAGTGCCTTATGCTCCATTCCCTTCCAAGCAGAGTTCAGCCAGTGTGTTGTCAAGGTTTTCTCATGGACAGTTAATCTGTGACAGCAGGTTCAGTACAGGTACAACCAGGCTAGCCCAAATACACAGCCCATTCCTTGAGCTGTATTTAAGATGAGGCATGTTGTAAGCTCACCATTTTATGGGAACAAGTGTGATACTGCTTTCCTCTTATTTTTTTGTTTGCTTCTTGTTTTACACCTAAAAAAAAGAAAGGTGACCTCAGGAATGGGAAGGGCCATTGAACATTATGATGGACAAAGAACTCTTGATGTGCAGGTGTTCTTGGGGTCATAAACCTGTGTGGTCCGGGGATTGACAACACCATGTAATTGATGAGGGAAAAAGTTTTCTGAGAAGTAAGGGCTGCATGCAGATGTGCATGTACACACACATGACATGTCTCATCGCTTGTCAGAGCTTGGTGATGGTTTCATCAAACCAGAGCTTCTACTGTGCCCCACTAACAACCAGACATGTGCAGGGGGCAGCAGCCACCTGAGCATTATCTCTCAGCACCAGTCCCACTGTGTGGGGCCTCTCAGAAATGCTGCATTAAGGCTTCACTTGTAGAGAGCTGTAACTTCTTGCCCTGTCTGAGGGAGATGAAGCTGTTTGGAACCTTAACTATATCTTCAGTGGTGATGGCTGAACTCAGTGCTGCGTTTCAAAGGCCATTTATAACTTTAGAATGCATCTCAAATATCTTTGTTTTGAATATGAGAGTGGATTGCAAAGGCACGTGATGGTCTTATCTTTTTTGCCCATGTCTTCAAGCATTTGTGGGTCACTCCAGCTGGCATTTACTTAAGTGCTCTGCTCAATTCTTTCCTAAAAGCCACCCTCATGTTCTGACCACATCCACCAAAAAATTAACAAAGCCTCAGAATACTGAATAAAACAAAGTAAGTTTATGTTGGGTGTTCTTTCTTGTCCCTCTTCTCCTTCCTTTATTACTCTCTCCCTCTCCCTGTCATGCCTACTATGCTAGGCTACAGCATTGTAAAGAGCTAATGCAAGATCTTCTAGCATTGAAGAAAATTTGAAGTAATTTGTTTTTCCATTTATTCTGTTTTGTTCTTTCTTTCATCGAATTTTTTGTTGGTTTTTCCTTCATACACTCTTTAACTCCTCTTTTTCTCATAAATTCCTCTGTGCCCAGCTTAAGTATCTTATTTTTCCTTTTTTATTTATTATCCCTTTTTTGTTTCCCTATTATTTTTTCAGCAATCCATCTCCAATATTACTCTCTTTCATCTTTTACAAGCTCCTATTTATTTTTATTTATTTTTATTTATCCTATTTTTTATTTATCCTTTACACTGTCTCATTCCCTTTTTGTTTTTTCTTGTTTCCTTTCTTCTGTGGTTTTACACTAAGAATTCCCTATTACCTTTCCACATAATTCTTCTTTACCTCCTGTCTCTCCCTGTTTCAGGGATCACAGAGTCATTTAGGTTGGAAAAGATCTTTAAGGTCATCAGTCCAAGTAATGAGTTAAATGTTAGTAAAATATCTACAACATATGACTTGCTTCTTTTTATTAATATGTCTGCATTACCTATGAACTAAGAAAGGAACATTTCATGCCACAAACTCAGTTCTCTACATTTAAAAAGTTATAAAGTTTAGGTATAAATAAGTGTGCTATTGGTAGGACAGAGGAAGAGGAAAATGAATGTGCTTCCATATTGCTCTGCTGAGAAATAATGTTTATTGCCAGCTTCAGGAGAGAGATGCTTAGTACTTAGTTCAATAAAACAGGAGCCACAGACCAAGTTGGATTCTCCAGGGCAGATCACAGCAATGGCCATTGCACGGACCAGCAAGCAGCAGATGGAATGAAGCCATTGTTGTCCTTTGTACTTACAGGATCTCAGCTTTCTTATAAAGGGGGAAGAAAAAAAAAAGTAGGATGAGAAAAAGAACAGAAAGTGAGCTAAATGAAAAGACATATGGGCAGGTTCACTGCAAAGAATTTTTTAAAAAAATCTAATCCTTGTAAAATTGGTGTAGAAATTGCCACCCACTGCAGTCAGTGGTAAGAGGCTGGGAATGCAAAAGGGCAGCTTGTCCCACCCAGCTCTAGAGGAATGAGCTGACTCTGGAGGATGTCTGGCTGACTTTCTTTTAATGAAACATTCAGTGAGACAAATCTTCAATCCAGAGCAATTAATATTTCTTCTTGACTTTCTGAGAAGTGCTTAATGCATATATGTCTGTGATACATGGTGTGATACTTTCCTATAGCTAGGAAAATGTCCTTGCTTAAATCAGGACAGAAACAAGGGGAAAGCATGAGGTTTGAATTACAGGGTAGAGAGACAGACTGCAGACCTGACGTAATAGTTCAGTTTTGCAGAACCTTCTTCATGCAACTCCAGTGAGATTTGGCTATATTTGCTCTAGTAAACTTAAAAAAAATTTGAGAGGCTTATAGAGTTTCCAGCAGAGGACTTCCCACTTTCATTTGTTTGCCTTTAACGTTTTTAATCCCTAAGAATCAAAGATTTCAGATTATACTGATCTGCCATCACCAAAGGATAGGCCAAAAAATGTATGCTTGTATGCAGAACATACACGTATATGTGTAAACATAGTGTTAATGCACAGGTTACAAGACAAGTGTTCTCTTGGTAGCTCAGATGCTCATCTGTGGGCTGGTTCAAAGGCTTTGTGCACAGGTTGGTCCACTCTGCAAGCTCCAGCTGTTCTAGTGAGAGTGCTGCTTTGCCAGCAGGGAAGCTGTAGAGCTGCCTGTCCCTTTATAGTGGTGCATTTTCGCCAGTAGTAATGTGCTCTGTGCTGTGAGAGGGCTTTTTGTTTATTTGTTTGCATTTATGTTGTAAGAACTAGGGAGTTTGGAATAATTATAAGAGAATTTTATCATACTTGTGTTTACTCCAAGGCATATCTGTTTCACTGCATGCTTTTGGAATCAGTAAACAGAGGGAGTACAAACAATAAGCAAGTTTAGGAGAAGATAGTGTGGTCTGCATATAATCTCAAATCCAGTATGTGTTAGGCAGCCAGAACTGTTCTGTTCCCTCCCTGTTTGTTTAGCTTGGCCTCTCAAATTCAAAGAGCTTCTGTAGGATTTTCAGTCTTCAAGGAAACACCACACACATCCCTCTAAGTATAAACACGGGCAGTGTAGAGCTGATGTGAAAAAGTCAAGGCCAATTTGAAAGAGTTTTTTTGGGCAACTCGGGGACTGTGTTCTGCCCCCTTAGTTTTGCCATGGGGAAGCAACTGAGACTAGGATCAGGATGAGGTAGGAACATTTTTTTTCTTCTCTGCTGAGTGTTTGGAGGCAAAGCTAAGCATCACTCTCCTTTCACAGAAGAAATCAATCTTGTCATGGTGCCACCCCAAGCAGAGAGAATAAAGATGCTGATGGCCATTCCCCAGCTGCCTTCATGAGTCTTGTCTATCAGAGCTGGCAGAGTTAGGAGATCCTGCAGACAGCTCCACACACTGGCCTTTGTCATCTCAAACTTTGGTTTCTTGGATCCAAATTAGAAGCTGGGTGGGTGATAGGACTGGTGAGATGGTGTGAGACCTTCCTTGGCAGAAAAAACCCCAAATCTCAAAACCCAAATCCACACCCAAAATCCTAACCCCAAACCCCCAAATACAGGAGAAAGTATGCTTTCTTTGTAATTCAGCTCTAAAAGCTGTCATCAGCAAACGTTCCATTTGGATTCTGCTGGACTGAACTAACTTGTTGAATTTAAGCAAAACCCCATTGACTCCATCACAAACTTTGTTCTGGAGTGCAGAGAACAAAACCAAGTCTTGAGTTAGTGACCAGCAATCACCATAAGTGTTTCCCTGTTTTATGTCAAGGAAATAGTTGTTTACAGCACTATAAGGCTGTAAACTTAATTATTTCCATCCATTAAAGTAGTATTAAAGGAATAGGAACCAAAAGAGCCATTATCAGGAGCAGAAGGAACTTTGATCAGTAGTCAAGCCATAAGTTATGTCTAGGCCACTTCTGTATACCCCAGAGTAGACTTCAAAATATTATCTGGCTTTATTATTGTTTATTCTACTGATGTTTAGTCTCTAATGTTTTTTCTGCTTCAAAATGAGGGAAACAAGCAGAAAATAAATTTATGTGATGAGCAATGTGATGGAAAGGTCCAACAGACCAACATTGTTAATGATGTAGAAGAAAGGAGGGTGACTGGCATTACAGGTCTGTGGTGACTTGAGCCTATCATTGATATAGACATTAACATTGGTTTAAAGTCCTAAATTAACCTAAACTTCCAGGTTTGGTCTCAGTGAAGCATAGAATGTTTTGCCTCTTAGGGGCATGCCCTTGGTTTACACAGGGGCTTGAACCGAAAAGGAGTTCTTGTTCTATACAATACTTCATAAACAAATATATGGCAAGTAATTGTACATGGCAAGCTAGATAATGCTTGAGGGCTCTGATAAAGTAATTGAAATGGAAAGTGATGCTTGAATTGTTGGTATGCATTGTTGGAACCTACAAATTAAATTACAGCCTTAGTAATGATATAACTGTGCAATATTTATGACATTGTGCCTGATATATTCTAAAATTAAAAACAGATTAATTAATCTAATGAAAAGCTTTTTGTATGCATTACACTTACATGAATATAATGTCATATGTATAGAGAACTAGTTATATCCCTGTCTAAACTTCTAGGATATACTTTGTCATGCTAGAGTACAATTACTGAAAATGTGCAGCCTATCAGCCTGCAATTCATTGCAGAGAAACTTAGCAAAATAAAGTCACCTTTTTTATCCTGCATGTCAGCATAATAATTTCTCACTTCAGGTATGTTAGCCTGTAAGGAAGAACATGAATAGAAGATTATTCTCTGCAATTGCT
Organism: Oenanthe melanoleuca; assembly: GCF_029582105.1. Taxonomy (NCBI): domain Eukaryota; kingdom Metazoa; phylum Chordata; class Aves; order Passeriformes; family Muscicapidae; genus Oenanthe; species Oenanthe melanoleuca. Next base: position 131,699,440 of record NC_079335.1, read on the forward strand.
GAAAAGCACATGTGGCAATAAAGTGTTCTAGGATAATTTGCTTGGTTTTTTCACTCTTGATGTTTCTGAGTCAGGTTGGTCTGCCAACCTAAGCAGCTTTTTAACTAGGTCATGTATATACATCCATTCATTAAAAGGGGATGCTTGACTGGTTAGTTAAACCTGCCAAATATAAACCAGATGCTTGAATGGTAAATACTGCTTTACCCCTACACTGCAAGAAACAAGCCTTGACTGATTAAATTTGAAATAAAAATAAATAGGTTTAACATTGTTTCTGTGCCTTAATAATACTTCATTATAATGCTAGTGCAAATATTTAATAAAAATAATGTTTTAAAGTATTTTACATGGAAACTGAAAAGTAAGCATTTAAGACAAAATTTTTTTTTTTACATATCTGAAGAAACTGTTTATATTACACCACATACAAATTTTTTAAATTTTTAGTCAATACCAATAATAGCAATCAAATTTATGGCATACATTAGAAATCAGAATTCACAGCACTTGTCTAGAAAGCTGGAGGACTTCTCTGATGCTGGGCTGGGGATAGTAAGGGGTGGTACACCTGGATTTTTAGTTTTGGCTACAGACCTGCTCTCATCTTTCTCCTGTTGCTTACAAGCTTAGTGTCAAATTGCCATTTCATAGCAGAAATGGATGAGGCCTCCTTCACTAGTGGCTGAGACTGAGAGCAGTACTGTGAAACTGAAATGCTGCTCCTGCAATGTCCCCATTAGGATTGATTCTGTATAGCAATATTAGCTCACGATCATATGTTTAAATTGTATTTTTATTCCTTTGAATGCCATTCATGATGATATAGGCCATTTTTTATTTGCACAAAAGCAAAATCAGACAAAAATCAAACCAAGAGCAAAAAAACCAACCCTCTAAAACAGAAGAGAACAGCAGGCTGGGATGGTTTTGTGTCATGAGACTTTTCCTTATAATATTTAAGTGTCATCTCTTGTAAATGCTGTATTTTAGGGAGACAATTTCAATATTCTATGGGCTTTTTGTGTAGGGAATAGAAGGGAGTTAAGCATCCTTTCTGTTCTAATTTTTGAAAATGTATTTACCTTCTCTGCTTTCTCCCCTTAAAAAAAAAAAACAAAAAAAAAAAAACAAACCACAACCAAACAAATCTAACCCAACAACCAATCACAATGGCTTGTGTGGTGTGCTTTAGAGATAACTATGGGATTGATTTATGGGGACCTCGAAGTTCAGGCTGTCCAAGTGGCTCAGGTCCTGGTTAATGAGTAGACAGTTCCTCCACCGGAGGAGCCAGTGCTTCCTTCTACAGTGCCACTACCAACCTGAGGAGGTGGAAAGCTTCTAGGGTTTATAACTGCTGGATTTTTTTTCTAGAATTCTGTCTACTGGGTTTTCTAAACAGTTGAAGATCTTCTTCACCTGTTGGAGAATGAATATGTATAGGTCTCATAGTGTTGCCTTTGAAGTGCACTGTGTACTGAAACAGAGGTTACTCACTATTTTATTTATGGCTTTCCCCTCTGTGAGTCTCTTTTGTGGTTCACTCCATAATGTTAGTCTCTTTCTGTACATCTTATAGGCACATATTAAAAAATGATTGAGAGATTGAATCACATAGTGTTGCACAGTTTGTGACTGAGTGACATGCCAAGGAGGTTATTTAGTGACTAATTTCGAAGGGGAGGAGAAATTGCAGGCTTGTCATGTGGAAAGTACTTCAGTCTATTCAAACAGCGTTACTTAGATGACCGGATAAAGCAAGATGGCCTGTTGTGAGCAGAGGGAACAAGGAACATTTTTCCTGTTTCAAAACCTTTTTGCAGAAGACATGGATATACAAAATATTATACCATAGACCAAGGATTGAGATTGAAGACTGAAAACAAAAAGTGCTTTATTAGAAGTGGAACCAAATGTTCATCTCACTGCTGTAGCCATTCGAGTGATTTCCTTAAGAAACAGTAAGTGACTTTAATTATTTCAAAGCAAAGATCTTATCAAAGATTGTTTTATTGGTCTGTAGGCAACTATGTTGTCTAAGAGTGTAGTAAGAGTGCTAGCATTTTAAATTGTGAAGACAAATAGGGTAGCATCCAAATAGCTGAAGAAATTGTGCCCAAAAGAACCGACTGTGCAGGATTTGGTCTGCAAACCCTCCTCTCTCCTTGTTTGCATGATCCATCTTCAGTGTGCACATTGACTTACAGGCAAAGTGAAACAATCAAACATTATTTTTGATATTAGCATTACATTTGTTTTGTGGTTAGCTTAGAATTTTATGGATCTGTTTTACATTCAGTAAAAAGTGAACTAGGTATTCTTTGTTTTCCCCATGGGAGCTTTAGGATATGGTATGAATTAAGCTTTTATGTAGTCAAGGATTTAAAAGGACATACTGAGACATGTAAAATAGCTTTAGGTAAAACATTTGGATTGCTGTAGGGACTGGATTCATACACAAGTGTGCATTAAACATATATGTATAAAATAAGGGACAATAATGTTAAGAATTTGTTTGATGCTCTGTGGCCTGGCAGGGGAAATGATGGTGTGTCTGAGCTTCAAGTCAAGGTATTGGTAATCAAGGTATTGGTAACCACAATATGGTATCCTAAATTCTGTTTTTGAGGGTCAAATAGTGCTTTTGCCATAACCCCTGTGCACACTTGTACAACTGGGAGAAAGATATGGGGACTGGATGAAACAGTGATATTGGGTGGTATGGTGACAACACCTAATTATGGTTCACTCAGAATGCCTCCTTTCTGGAGGGTCATGTTTATGTCCTCTAAATTCCACCTTCTAAGATAGTGAGCATCACCTTCTCATTCTCCTATTTTGTTCATGTCAACTTCTAGCTAGCTGACCCTAGCTAAAATAAAAAGTAATCTCTGAACACAGAAACTGGAGGACTGGATGATTTCATCATCATTAACCATCTCAGACTCCTCCTAAGACACATATTGGCTAATTATGTTGTTCATCAAGGGAAAGAAAAAGCCAGAGAATTAAGAGCATAAATGGAAGAAGAAAAACACAGTTATTCTCTTGACATATCCACTATGTATGTAATGAGATCCTAGAAAGACAAAGTTCCTCTTTTATAGATGTTCTGAGTTCTTATCTCAATTCTCCTTTCACCACAATACAGAGTTTTTACAGCTTGGTATATACCAAAACTGCACAAACAGACTGAAAGAACTGAAACCTAGGTGCATGCTAGTACTGGAAGTTAATTATAGATGTTGAGATTTCTTAGGGAGCTCTGCAACTCCTTTTCTGGAAAATTATCCAGGAAAAAATAATGGAAATTTATGAAAAATGTTAAGAACAGCTAGCTGGGTCTTGGGCTTCCCCATTGATTAGAAGTTTGAACATTTGAAATCAGTTTTATTTTACCTGCGTGTGGTTCCCATTATGAAAAACAGTGGTGAACCCTGGCAGCTCCTACAATCTTGTACTGTAAGGCCAGATTCAACTGTGGCCAGGTTCCAGTTTAGGCAAGGTTTCATGATCTGAAATCTCTTTTTTGAGCATCTGAGGGCCCATTCCTAGCCTTAATTCCCAAGTAAACTTCTAGTCTGGAAACATTGCCAAGGAGTGATGGCCACTGAAACCCCAGCATGTGTCACTACTTGGTAACCCAAAACTACCAAGCACCCGCCCTGCTGAAGAGAACATGGAAGAGTTGGGCTCCCCACCTCAGTTCAGACTCTGACCAAGTTGACCCAGGTCTATGAATCTGGAAAACCAAAGCTCTAGAGCAGCACTCAAGGGGTGTCTGGTAAGAAATAACATCACTGTTAACTGAAATCTGCTGGCTGGTTTGTTCCAACTCTTGTCTTTACTGATGTTTTTACAAAATGTTTCAGCTCTCTTGGATTAGAGTTGTCTGCTAAAAGTACATATCATTGGAAAGCTTCTGAAACAGCTAAAAATTATGGTAATGTGTTTGAAGTTTCCAAATATGGCATTGGGCAGCTGGAGGAACCCACAATTGCAACCAGCATGGGTTTTTTTTCTGTAACAACCCAATAGAATGGGGACATTTATAGGTGCTAGAAGGCATTCTATAAGAAAGTAAGAATAGACAAGTGTGACAACCTTTCAGTGATGCCTGATTTGCCTCCAGACAGGTAGTTTTGGTACAAATACTTAAAATTCTCATTTAACTGTTTATCAATTCTGTGATTTTCAAGTGGACTTTTTCTTATTGTAAATTATCTTACTTTAGAAATATTAAAACTGTATAAAAGTGTTTGGGGTTTTTTTCAAAAGTGGATTTGTGCTTTCAGCTCTCCAAATCCAACTGGAATGAAAGATCAGTCGTGACAGAAGTGTTACCATATAGTGCAGCTAATGGTAATGGTGAAGCTGAGGGGTTTGGACAACTAGTACAGTAAAGCTGTCAGTTTATTTTTATGAAGAGAGAACAAACTAATGGTTCTACTGTTCTTGGATTAAGGGTTCTTTCATTGTCTTTCCTCATTAGGAAAGTGAAGGATTGCCTTATTTTAAAGAATTTTTTTCTGTTGAGCAATTTTCATAAAAGATCTCTTTAGAAACAGTTTAATTTATAAGTATTGTACCAGCACTTAGTATTTCTGTAGTTTTTTCATCATAAGCTCCAAAGTCTCAGTAAAATTCTTTGCAGGTGTCCTGTGTTTGCTGTTGGGTGAGCCAGCTTGCAGAGCACAGGAGCACTCTCCTCAGGGAAGTGCAGGGTGTCAAAGGGACAGAAAGAAAACTAATAGCCTCACATGGCTGAGAGGTGATTAATGGAGTCAGCTGGGAACTCCCAGTGTCTCCAGGAGGGTGCACGATAACCTCCCTCTTGGGAACATGCTCTGTGTCACTATTTTGGCAGTCTGAAAATCTTGGGGCAAAGCCAGTTGCTGTGTTCTCTGGTGATGTAGAGGAGGCCTAGGAGAGCAGTGGGAAGGGCTGCCAGGTGAGAAACCTGGCCTATTTTTTCCCTTTGCCCGAGTTTCACGTCGCGATCTCAGCAGGTAAGGGCTTGAGTCAGGCTGTACGCCTGGTGTCGGTGAGGTGCTCTGAGTCAGCGGCAGCTCGGTGCTCAGTGCCAGGTGCTCGGTGGCACTGCCCTGGTGTGTGACCAGCTCTGCCTGCCCTGCTGCAGGGAGACCAGCTCTGCTTGTCCTCTGTGACAGCAAGGCTCCTTCTACCCACTTGGGTGGGTGGATAACTGGTTTGCTGGCTTTGTGCATATAGACGTTTTCAAAATATAGCAAGTTATTCAGTGTGCAAACAGGCTTTGAAATAAAGAACAAAACTGGTTTTATATAACATTACAGACATATAGACATCACTAACATATAGAGACTCCATTTTAAAAAAATTAGCAAAATCTGTATCTTACAAACTTAAGTCTTGTTAGACTGACCTAAAACCTCCACAGGAGATGTTAAAACATGGTGTAATCTTTTTTACTACAGAATGTGAAAGATTCTCAGTGATGTGATTTTCCCTCAAATGTTTTAAGCAGAAATGTTTGCTAGTTGTTTGCCACGTTTTAACGTAAGGATTGATAAGACAAGTTTCTATTTCAAGGATATGAGGTCTGTAGGCAGTAGGAACAAGGAAGAGCTACATGCTGAAGAAAACCGCACCCTCAGGTAAACGTATTACATGGCTGCAGTCAAAAAGCACATGATCCTATGCTTGTGCTAAAAAATCTTCCTTTTGCCCTCAAAGTGATTGTGTGGGACAGCACCCAGTATTTAGAGGCTGAGATAAACCAAATATCCTCTTTCTCTGTCCCTGAGTCATGCAAAGTCCAGGAACATGTGGCTCAAGACAGCCTATGTAGAAAAGTGTGGGGTTTTATTGAGCAACATGTGGGTTTTGTGGTGGAGGAGAGGAGATGAGAAACAGCACAGAAAGTGGGCTGTGTATGAGAGAGTGGTGAAAGAGAAATGTGAAGGATGGTCTTTTCTTGCTTCTCATCTATACCTCTTGGGTGTGCCTAGACTATCACACCAAAGAGGTACAGATGAGAAGCAAGAAAAGACCATCCTTCACATTTTTAAACGTACCATTAGCAAAGAATCTAGGGAAGCTGGAGAAGAGAGAAAAGTGGAAAGAGAGGAAATACCAGCCATGTGGTAGAAGACACTGTAATCCACCAGGTAAAGCTGCCTGGCTCCTGGTGACCAGCTCAAGTCCCTGCCCAGCCCACATGCCCTGGTGAATCTTTCCTAGGCACCCTGGGCTCTCTGGCTCCAAATGTCTCCTCTTTGCTACACTCCACCCAGGGCCTGAGTCCTGGCTTAAAATAGCAAGTGAAGTGTTCAGAAAGGGGTTGGCTGCCCAGGTGTTTGTGCCCTGCCAGCCCAGGGAAGCCTTGATTGAGGCTGTGTACTCCAAGCACTATTTTAAAGCAAAAGTAAATAATGTTACATACAACAGCACTCAGACACAAGATTTTGAGCAATAGTTCAGTCCCATATTCAAATGATTTTCCATCTTAAAGTATTCCATCTAAATGATGTTATGGTGGAAAACAGGAATTTTTCTTTGACAGGTTACTTTGACTTATGAGAAGTGAATGAGCATATACAGGAATATGAAGTCCAGAAGTTAGGGAAAATTAAACCCGTTGCTTTCAAATCTTCCCATGGAAATTTTCTCCTCTCTGCAATATAGTATTGGAATTTTCCTCTCACTGCAACCCAGCATATCCTAGTGGCTATGGTTTCTTTGACAGATACTATTCCATCTGTTGTAGCTTTATCTGAAGCAACTAAAAAGGACAAGTAGAAATCTTGGAGGATTTCCTTCTCTGGGTTCTTCTCATGGTATAAACCATCTGTATCTGCCTGTCCCTGAGGACATGATCCCAGAGCTGCTCAAGTCAGTAGGAGTCATTTTGTTCTGCTGGCCCAGGGCCAGAGTCAGTACACACAATTTAGTTTATTATGTTGCAGTGTTTCTTCAAGCCAATAGAAAACGATGTTGAATTCCCTCTTATAAAGTGATTAATACTGTTCAGTTATTTTCTAATTATATCTTATTTAAAATTCCAGACTAGACTAATTCTCTGTGCAAATGAAAAAATTATGCCATGTTCCTGTTCGACTTCATAATTTTTGTCTGGCTCATGACCCATCCCAGTATACACCTTTGTTCTGTTACACTTACTTATTATTGCTGCAGCCACAATCAGGTTATCTGCTTTCTTCTTTCTAATACCTGATACTCCAGACTGTTGATCTCTGGCCCTGGGGAACATAATTTCTAATTCCTGAGTGCAGAACCTGCTGTGATAAGAACAGCTATTGTTTATATACCAACACTGCAATTCCCTTACCAGTGGAAAAACCTGTGGTGGGGCAGGAATAATCTCTTGCTTCATCTGCCATGGATCACTGTAACTACAATGAATCCACATTATCAAAGCAAGGAGTGAGAGGGGAGAAAAATTGTGTAGATTTCAGATCAGAAACATCCACTGTACATTATTTTGTGTTCTGTAACTTTAGGAATGTGGAATCAGGCTTTGTGATACAGAGTCTTCTACAATCCCTTGGAAGTGATGGAGAGGGAAGATGAAAATGTCAGCATGAATTTTAGAAATTATAATTTTTTTTCTTACGTAGTTACTCCTCAGCTGACTTTTTCATCTCCCTGTTCATCCACCTTACCCCAAGGGCACCAGAGCAGGAACATGATGCTTTCTAGAGAGAGAATTTTTCCTATCTGTCATTGACAGTGTTCAGCCACACAGAGGGCTCATGGTTGGTCACGGTGAGATTCTACACTCTCAAAAGATTTTTGCCAAGGTCTCTTAACAAAGCACTAATACATTTGGTGTGGAAAGTTTCTCCTTTCTTTTCCTTGCTTGCTCATTCCTTACTGCTGCTGCTTACAAAACTGTGATAAAATGATTGATGACTTTCTGAGTGTGTGCTCCACAAATGCTCTGAATCACTCTTACCTTTGCAACAGCACATTATATAGGGTCAGACTGTTTTCATAGAATTGACTGTGTATAGTCAATAAATGAGTGTGTTTTTCTCCTATGCTTTTGTATCCTTTGTGTAATAAAGACCACATCAAGTCATTAGCAAAAGCTTAAATCCTGCACTGAAGAAAATCACCAATTAGTTGTAATATTTCTTTTTCTTGTCTAAGGACTTCAGGTATGTTTGTGATGCCAGAGCATCAGCATTTTTATCCTGCTTTAGAAGCAGTGAACTCTAGCCTATGTGTCTGATCAATAAACTGTTTAAATCTGTCACTGGCTACATGTACGTGGAACACCTGGATACCACAACTTCTGATTTCAGCTTCAGTAGCTGTGAATATCAGATGAGGGTGAGATGGTATTTGCATAAGTAAAAGCATTTTTAAACCTCTCATATTCCTTTAACATACAGCCCATTTTATTGCTATTTATAGTTGTTATTTTCGTTAGGCACTGAGGTCCCAAAGTGTTTTATTTATGCAGACGTAAAATTATTTTGTCTCGAGGGTTTGTTTTTATTTCCTAATTTTCTGTAGACAGCCCACATCATGTTTGCTCACTCAGTAATTTTATATCTGAGGTGTTTTTCTTTTTCTTTCCAGATGCAGAGGGAAACTGCTTACACGGGACGAGATGGCCCAGGTGGCTCCCGCCCTGGATCTGCCGCACACGCTCTGCATGCCATGCCCAGCTCTCCACCCTCCACCCCAGTGCCCCACTCCATGCCCCCCTCTCCGTCCAGGATTCCCTACGGTGGGGGCCGGCCCGTGGGTGTGCCAGGCAATGCCACCATCCCCCGGGACCGGCTGTCCGGCGCGCCAGCCTCGCGCTCCATATCGCCCAGCCCCAGCGCCATCCTGGAGAGACGGGACGTGAAGCCGGACGAGGACATGAGTAACAAAAACCTTACCCTGATGAGGAATGAGAGTCTGTACGGTGACCCCTACTTGTTTCACGAGGGGAGGATGAGTGTGGCTGCACCGCACCCCGGACACCCCCTGGATGTCCCCGATCACATTGTAGCTTACCACCGCAGTGCCATGAGGTCATCGAGCACTTACTGCAGCCCCTCCATGCAGCCCGAAATGCTGGAGCAGTCCTTGTACAGACAGAAGTCACGCAAGTACCCGGAGAGCCATTTGCCCACTCTTGGCTCTAAAACGCCTCCAGCCTCACCCCACAGGGTGGCTGACATGAGAATGATCGATATTCATCCTCACCATGGCTCCCACATTCCTGCCCACACCATCCAGCCTGACAGGTCTTCCCCCAGCCGCCAGTCCTTCAGAAAGGAGCCAGGACCGCCGGTGTTTGTGGATGCCAAGGCACGGAGCGCTGCCGGTCTCCCGGGCATGGCCGAGGCAGTGCCCTCTCCTGTGGACAAGCAGGCTTTTGGCTATGGGTCACCCACCATGCCCAAAGACAAGGAGACAAGGTAAGGCAGAGCTGGGGCTTCCTTTATGCAAATGAGAAACATTCCTAATCTGCACATCCTTTGTTGTTGAAGACTCAGGGGATAATGTAATGTGTGGGAGGCTGCTGCACCCGGCTGCTGTGGTGTTTATTAGCTGTCTGTCAAGGTAGTTAGTAATTTAGAGGAGATGTGACACCATCCATTATTAATTTCAAAGTATTGTCAACCCATGATGAATCCCTAGTTATTTTCATTTGTGTAAATTTCAGTCATTGGAAAAAATACAATAAAATAAAATGATTAACTGGGATTTTTCTTTGCAGACAGGCAGATCATGTTACAAGAACAAATGATGTTCTGTTCCTGTTAATAAGGGAATATATTTCACCCCCGTTAAGAATGACACTCTGATATTACCATTTTGGTTCTTTATGGAGTGAAGTTTTTCTCATCTGGTGTTGGAAATGGGAAGAATTTATCACTGCTGTCTTATCTCCTGTAAAACATGAATTTGCATAAAAATAGGACAGTTGTTTACAATAATCTTCCTTGAGGGAAAACTGCTAAGAAAAGCAAGTCTGTCCCAGGGAAGAAATCGAAACCCAAATACTGTTCCCAGTGATTTTTCCAGCATCACAATTAGTTGGTGACCCGACTGTTGTTAACTCTTGTGTGATGGCAATGATGACAATGATCTCTCCTGTCTATTTAAGGATCAGATTTACACAAAGGTCTTTGAAGGCTTCTCTGCCTTAGACCCTGTCCTGGGAGAGAAAAATCATTACACTGCCAGGTGCTCCGGTGTATTTATATGAGTTGTGTTAATCTCTAGAGTGTTGTTTGTGCTGTTAACTTTTATAGAGCTCTTTAGGGAAGTGAAGATGAATAGCTGGAGAATGCTGAGCTCACAGAGGCCAAAGGTAACTGCTGATTGCCTTACTGGGAAGATAGGGAGCTTCAAACAGACCCTAGGCTTCCCCTCTATCTGAGCAACGTGCTCAATAATTAGTTGCTGCTTACCATGCTTGGCCAGAAAAAAACGTGGGTCATGAGGTCCACAGGTGGGGAAAAAATGGAAGAATATAAAGAAAAACTGCCACCCACAAAAATAACAGGCTTATAGCTTGGTAGTTATGACATAAGAATATGAGGTAGGGCTTATTACAATCTAAGGTCAGTGAAATGGGATTTTTATGTATCTGTTTCCAAGAGAGAGTTGCAGACATCTGAATTTTCATTTCATACTATTATTATTACATCTAGAAAATTATTTGGAGGAAATTTGCCAATTTTAATCCATGTACAGATTTAAAATGTTCATGAAAATGAAAAAACGAAAAAAGTTCATGATAGGAATTAAAAATAAGGAAGGACACCAAAAACTTTTTAGTTTGTACAATTTTCTGTCTTCTCTCTGGGTATCTCAGTTTTTCACTCAGCTACACAGATATGCACAGGGGTGTTTTTTTTGTGAATGGATAAAGAGAAAATACAGATTGTTCTGCAGCTCCTTAAAAGGGAGTTTTGCACCAGGAGTTTTAATCCTGGTCCCAGAATATATTAGCAATGAAGAAAACAGTATTTGCATAATTGCACTTTCAAATGACCTTAAAATCCAGCATGGTGTGTATTAGTCACATGGCACTGAAAGAATAATTTTGAGAGCTGTCTTTATGGGTTGTGGGTTTTTTTAACCTTGAGGAAGTGTGACTTTCTAAAAATAATTGTCAATATCAAAAGCAACTCATGCAAATTGGTGTATTTTCTAACCACTGCAATATTAAGAATTGGGTTTGAGTCCTACAAACACAAAAGGCTCAAAGCTTTAATTTAGCTTTATAACAATTTCATAAACTTTGAAAGCAAACATGGTTTAAGCCATACTAAACTGAACAAGGGGTTATCCATGTTAAGGTGCTCTTTTCCTGCTTCAGCATGGACTGAATTGTTACAAGGCTGTTATGGATACTTGAGGGGTGATGTACATAATGGCAGAATGGCATCCCCTGCCTGGTTGTGTAGGACTTAGAGTTTACACCCATAAACAGTAAGAGCTTGCTTCTGTGAGAAAGAATATTTTGGGGATTGTAGAGATAGGGCTGAATTAATTCTCTTCCAGCCATGGTGCAATGAGGTGTAGGCTGCTCTGTTGTGTATGTAATCCACTTGCTGATGCCAAGAGCCTGAAAGGCAGGCCACAGAAAGCACATGGCAGTGTGTTCAGTCAGCCTGTGTGCAGGGCTGTCAGCTGGGGCAGGCAGAGGAGCTCTCAGCCCCGGAGCTGCTGAGGAGAGAGCTCTTTGTCATCTCTGCACTGTGGCACCAGAGGCTCCCCATCCTGCCTCATTCAGGAGCAGGTTGAGGACCCTGCAGGCACCAAACCCATCATCTCAGCACTGTTGTTGCTTTAATCCCTAGTGGAGTGTGCTGAGAGCAAAGAAAACATCTCTTGTGTCATGACTCTGGAAATTCCCTCGAAGTAGCACTGTCACAGCCTCAGGACAATACAAGTTTAAGTATAAATCAGAGGGAAGATTGAAAGGGATAGTGACAATGTCAGAAGTAAAAGTGAATCTCTCTTCCCATCTCAATTCTCCTGCAATTTTGCAGTCCAAGGCTGAACTGGGATATCTCTGTAATTCATCATAATATGTCAGGTACTTAAAACAGATAAGACCTCTTATTGACTGTGTCCTGGTTTTGTTGAAGAAAATGCTTCCATTACCTTTGGAACATTAACTGCAGCAAATTTGGATCTACAAGAGATGAAAACTGGTATTTCTGAGCTCTTCTGCTGGAGTTTCCCATTTTAGTTTGACACCATGGAAGCCAGTTTCATCTAGCCTGCTATTTAAGGTAGAGTTGAGGGGGATTTAATTGCTTCATGTAATGTTTTCTTGTAACTGTTTTACCTTGACTATTTCCAAGATAACTTCTTCTATGGTATAAATTCTCATAGTTAATTCATTCACCAGAAGAGTCCCATATAAAGCTCCTTTACAACAGTGAGAAGAAACAAATTCATGGGGTTTTAAAGAAATAAAATATGTTATTATTCATGTGCAGAAAAATATTAGAAGACATAACAGGTTACAGCAGTTCACCTTCAAACAGTTATCATCTCCTAAATCTGAGGTCTGCTGAACGAATGAGTAAATTTTTGTGTGTGAGCATGAGTTGTTTAAACAGCGATTTGCTGTCATATTTTTGGATGGCTCATTTATGTAGCTTGTGGGACATTTCTGGAAGTTACTACAGGCAAAGCAGATGTTTAAATGTTGATAAATTGGAAAAGAAGCTGTTTATCCAAAGGTGCATTAAATTAAATGCTGTTTAACTTAAAATCTTTGCATTTATAACACATGTTGCAAAATTCTAGATTATTTGATGCTAAATATGTATATAATAAATATTCCTACTCTAAACCAGCAAAGTAACTCTATAGAGTACTTTTCCTCCAAAAGCATTTTCGGGGAGTACTGTGGTTCTCTTTTGCCTGAACACAACTTTCATCCTCTTCTTTTTATGCCACAGTAGTGAGAAAATATGATAGTTGAATTGAGCAAAAAGTGTGATCACATCATTGGTTCTCATCTTGCAGTTCAAGACTAAAGTGTAATGGCCATGTGGAGGTTGTTAGTTATTGTTCTCCCCACAAAACCACTTTATGGCTTGATATGTTGGAGTATGGACTCTATTAGGAAAAATGATCTTACTTTGTAAAGTCATGTACGGTGAGAGACTCCATCAGCAATGCACAGTGATGGATAAAGCACCCTTTTATAAGGGGAGCTTTAAAAATACATTCTCTCAGACATTTTGCACAGGACCAAAACTGCATATTCCTCTGTGAAAGGTGTTGAATAAGCAGGCAGAAAAAAATGAAATCAAATGACCAATACAGGATGGAGGAAAGGTAAACTATATTTTGTCTTCCTTCTGTTCAAGCAACTGTTTGTAGGAAGATGAGAGGCAGGCTCTGGGATAAGAGTTGTCAAATAATGTAACAGCTGATGTGCTTCAAAGCTTCTTTTTCCCCTTTAGCTTCAAGATGTAGGTTTGACTTTAATCTTTTCCTTAGAGGACTGAAATACTCACCTGTGAATCTTTCTGTGGGAAGAAAGCAGAGTACAGATGAATTCTGCTGATCTTTGGTTTCCACCCTTCCAGGACACACACTCATCTGTTTTGGGGAATTTGTGATAAAGTCTAAGACATTTTCACTTGATTCTAGGAAAGTCATTGGGAAAGACAGCCTACTCTTGTTTTCTTTCTTTTCCTCGTGAGATAAAAAAATTGTAATGAAATGTTTTTATCACAGGGTAATATAGAAAGAAATGAGTATTTCTCTGTCTCTGACCCCTTTTTCATTGCTTCATTTGGAGCTTAACTATAAAATAGGAAGTATCTCAATTTTTTTTTTTCTCCGGGAGGGTGTGCCAGTTAGTTCATGGTGCAGATTTGGTATTTGAGTACGTCTGTTGTTGGTGATTTGATGCACAGCCTGGGGTTGGACAGGAACATGAATGAGCAGTTACACAGACCAGTTTTATTCTTTGTGTGTATGAAGTATCTTCTCAGTGATGTGAATATTAAAGATGTCCCCAGGAAAGGGAAGTAACATGCAAGTAACATGTCATGCTTAAATAGCATTGCTGTGACAAGTGGATACCAATTCAGCAATATGCTGTACTCCTTCTTGGAATTACTTCCAGTTAACTGCAGTAGAAGGAGTAGCATGAAAAATCAGTGAAGCTGTAAGGAAGAAATCCAGTGATGAAATCTGATGTATCAGTGCACCGGTCCCCAGATAAGCAAGGGCTTGCTTTGGTTCTGCTGAATTTGGAGACCAGGATGCTAAGGCAGGGCCCCAGTTCCTGGACATACTCAGGGCCAGAGCTGCTGGGGAGAAGAGGGCTGGCAAGTGGCCTGTCCCTGCCTTCCTGGGCAAGTGTGTGAGAAGCCAAAGCCAAGTCTGACAGAGTTCTGCTGGGCGTCGCTTCTGACCTTGTCCCCTCCTTTCCTCCCCACCATGCTGCCACCTCTGACTCTCCCAGCATTCACATGAAAACAATGTGAAACAATGCCTTTCTGTGCTCAGGCTGATAAAATAGCCTTTTCTTTCCCAACTGCTGTAAAAGGGACCCTCCCTGCTCTTCCTGGGTGGTGGAGAGATGCAGCTTTATCTGGGAAATTAATCTGGGAGCAGAGACGGATTGGCTCTTCTCGGGCTCCCACCCTTCTGGTGCAGCAAGCTGGGGCACCGCTTTGTTCTGTTCTGCTTGACCCTCTGTCCTAGTGCTCCATATTCCAGCCTGCCCTGTGTCACTGGAGTGCCAGCCTGTCCCATCCAGGGAACCCTGGCCAGTCCATCCATGGGACTCTTGCCTGCCCTATGCAGGCAGAGCTCCTGGGACAGGCTGTTCCCACCTCCCCTGTCCACAGCAGTGAGCACAACAAGGGGTAGAAAACACAGTGCTGGCATCCCTGATAGACTCTGGCCTGGCACAGCCTGAGGAAAGCCTTTTGTTCTCCCTTCTGGAGCAGAGGCTGCTCCAGCCCTTCACAAGGAGGTTGGAGGCAAGGGGCAGATCCTGTCTGTGCTCCTCTGGGGCTTTGTGGTGACAGAACTGGGCCACCAGCCCTCCAGCCATGTTAGCCCAGGTTACAGCCCCACCACCAGGCCATCCTCATCCCTCCCTGCCCGTGCTGGAATGTGCTGCCTCCCACCACCTTCAGTCCAACCACCTCCGAAAATCAGGTTGTTTTATTTAATGCCTAGGAGGCACCTCCTTTCAGACACCTGTTTTTGAAATGTTTGGTGCTAATGGCCATAACAAGTGTGGGTATTACAGTGAAATGATTACAGGAAAAATCTGCCTAGTTTCTAACAGAGTAACTCCAGAGCACATGTAGATTCTTCACATTCTTAATGCTTTTACCATATGAAAAATAACGTGTTCTGTGCAATTGATTCCAGTATTTCATTCGTTTTTCATCATCTCCTATCTTGGAACATCCCTTTCCCTCTTAACAACATACTTTCCTAGATTTCATGGCAAAGGACAAGATCAGCTCTGTGTTGCCATAATATCTTTTGAAGCAGAAAATTGTTTCCAGATTATCTAATGTGGGATGAAAAAAACATCATATTTATGGATTGGTAAAACAGATAGGCTCCCAGTTGAGTTTAGTTCCAGGAAGGTTTTGTGATGATTATCTGGGAAAAGAAAATGTTTTCATTATTAGGTGTCAAAAATGCTGCATTAAAGTTTGTTAGAGTATACTTATCCCTGGGTTTTAGTACTTGTTTTTGTTCCAAAGATTACTGTAGCCTGCACCAGTTTCTTATTTTAAAACTTGTAATAGTGGAAATTCCATCACTTATTCCTTGGTTTGAAATTAATTAAGTCAGGTTCACTAGTCTTCTCATCACCCTTCAAAATACCTTTCAACTTGAAGACAGAAAAGTAAGATGCATGCACTGCATTGAATCGCAGTAAGAACACATCTGCTGGCTGGGGACTGACTGAGCACTCTCTTCTTCCCTGCTTGTGTCTCTTAGCATCTCATTACTTGTTTTGCTGCCCTGTTTTCTCAGCCTCTAGGTGTCTCTGAGTCTCTCCTGGCTGAGGTATCTGTGTGCTGTCCCAGGAAACCTCATTCATTCCCTGAATGTGAATGAAATAATTAGCCTGGATAATCCGTCTGGCTGCAAGCAGGGCTGGTTACTTGCTTTTTATCATGTCAGCTTGCTTTTGGCTGCTATTGGTGCCTACATTTGAGTTTATGTGACTCTTACTGATTGATGCTATTGCTTTAGCCACCAAACAGCAGCTGCAGCTGGGGTGGCTGGAGTTGGGCTGCTCCCATGTGCACAGGATGCTGCAATGGTGATGGATGGGTCATGCAGCACGCTGAGTCTGTGTCTGTCTGTCCCATCTTCTCTCATCAGTCACTGCTGCTAGTCTTAACCACTTGCTTTTTGAGAAGTTTTCTTCCCAGTCATCTTCCAAAACCACAGCCTGCTGTTAGAATTTCCTTCTGCATGTCTCCCCACACACTCAACTGCTATAATAGAGGGATGCCTTTTCAGAAGGTCCCATACTGAAGTGTGTCTGTGTTGTGGTGTGTCATTGGCATACTGGCACGGGTAAGTAGGCACCTGTGTGGGCAAAAAGGCTGGTTTGGAGCTGACTGAGGAAGTCCCCTGGTACCTGACTAATATATGCATTTATGCAAACACATAAACACACAAATATTAGCCTTCACATCCAAAAAACGTTTAGTGACCTTGGGTTCCTATGGAAAACACTGATTATACTTATTGTAGTTCTATATCTCTTTTCTTCTGCTTTTTAGGACCTTCTCAGGATATATGTATGAAAGAAAATCTGATTTATTATGATGTTGCCATGCAGTCTGCATTTGATGTCCTGTGCCTCTCTGTCACATTTCTGTCCTTTTCAAAGCAGACAGTTGTGATGTTAGGTGCAAAGGATTTGGACTGGAAACCAGTCAGCCTGGGCAGATTAAATGCTTCCCAGACAAAAATCCTGGGTCTGGGGAAAGCAAAAATAGTAACAAGAAGAAGTGTAAAGTCTTTAATCCTAAAACCTTAAGTACAGGCAAAATGATTGGCCCAGTGTAGGTGAAAGAGAAAATGCATGTAATGCTGAAAAAGATTTTTTCACTAGTTCCAAGATGCATTAACAAATCGTTTCAGGTGCCTGTCTTGTGAGATCATTAGAAGTTTATTACTTGCTTGTTTGTTTTTTTCTTTTTAACTAAGCAGATTTTTTTCTAATTGTCTGTTACAATGCACAAGCTGAGATGTGGTAAGCTTCTGCAATAAGGTATATGCAAACTGGTACCCAAGGGCCTTTGCACAAACTCTGTAGTGTCTTTCCAATCCTGTGATAATCGTTCACCTAGAAAAACGAGTCTGAAAACAAATATATCTGGCTTTAACAAACGGTTCTCTTGTCTTACAGAGAGAGGATACAAGCCATGGAGAAACAGATTGCCAGTTTAACTGGTCTTGTTCAGTCTGCGCTTTTTAAAGGGCCAAATACAAGTAATAGCAAAGATTCTTCTAGGTAAAAACAGAATTCATCTGTAATGATTTTAGTAATCAATCAACAAAAATATATTTGAATGTAACAGTAAAAAAAATTCCTGAATGCTCAATCATTTTTAAGTTTCTTTATCATCTCCATGAGAATGCTAGGCAGAGAGGAAGAATATGCCAAATGATAGATGGATATTAACTGCATTACTCTTCTTTGTGATAAAAAGAATTAATGTAGCTACATCTCTGTGCTTTCTGCTGCTTATACTCCATTCCTTGCTTAACTTGTACTAAAAGGTGATTTTAAAAAAAATTACTGATGAATGACAAATTACTGGTGATTTAAATTGAAAAAATATATGTTAGACAGGGCCATTAAATTTGCTGAATATAAGCTTCACTACAGTTTTAATAGTTGTATACTAAAATTACAATTTTTCTTGTTATTACTTAGTGAGAAGATGATGAAAATTGTGTCCAGCAAGAGCAGCACTGATACTGCAGGTAAGATAATTCACTTATAATTTGCAACTTATTCAGGTATATGAATAGCTCTAACATTACAAACATCCCAGCCTATGGAAATGTCAAGTTTACTTAAGTTTCCATGGATGTACTGTCAGAACTGAAGTTTAAGTGCAGGAGTTGATCACATCTTTAAGAGAGGAATTTCTGACACGTTGAGATGGTATTTGGAATGCATTTCCCACCTGTGCTGAATGGTTTAAATGAGATGCAGAGCCTCTGCATCTGGTGAATTTTCCAGTGACTCATCCCATCTATAGGGTGTGTGTGTATATATATATATATATGTCATTAACCCTAGATGTGTCCAGATTGCTACAGAAGACTAAATATTTAATTCCTTTTCTTGTCACCTGAATTTTTTTAAGGTCCATCTGTCACTAGGATACTATGGATGTAATGATACCAAGAAATGTAGCAGTCAGCAAGACAGCACTTTCCCTAGTTAAGCCATATTGATCTGTTACTAATTATTAGCATGCACCTAAATTGTTCTGAGCAAGCACCAATTATGAAGCCAGTAAGAGCCAGTCTTGTTTTAGCATTCCACCTGGAGAGCTATTAAGTGTGTAAAAGATTGAGTTAAGACTGTTGTGAAAGGAGATCTCCATGTGGTTGAAGCTCTTTGTGTATGGGCTGCTGCTGGAGAAGTCCGCAGGGTATTCTTGTGATTATTTGCCTCCTCTTCACCTTTGTCATGCACTGAATACAAATACAGGCAGTATTCCCTACTGCCAAGTAATCCCTACTTCTGGTGGTGCTGTTCCCACAGGGAGGTCTGTGCTCCAGCAGGTAGAAAACCACACACATTTATTAGCAAACCTATTATGCTCCTAACTAGCCTTCCTGTTGGAGCTGTTAGCTCACGTTCAAGATTCCTGTTTGTCTGGAATTGCATTATGTCCTCCTAATCGACAGAAACCAAAACAGACCTGGAAACTATCAACCACATGGAAGAGAGAAAGAGCTAAAGTCCTGATGCTGAAGCTTTGCTCTCAAGCCACTCTCTGGTGCTGTTCCAAATCTTCCCTTCCTGCTGGCCTATGGATGTGGAGAGGAATACTTAAAGCTTTGAACAAACAAGTTGTAATTTTTCAGGTTCAGACAATATGATGAAAAGTCTGTCATTATTCAAAACAGCTGCAAAATGGTCTTAAGATTTTCCCCTATTGCAGAGTCATTATGGCATTCATGACTCTGCCATTTATTTATGGCATTTCCCACTTGCACAGGCCTGACCTCATATAAAGCACTTAGGAAATTCTCACAACCAGCACATACAGTGCCTTGGTTCCTCTTTGCAGTGCATTGCAAACAGTGGCCTCTGCTTTCCTGTGATGGTACCAGTTCAGACAAGTCCTAGGTGGGGGGCACTGAGTTGGAGGACCTGATCTAAGAGGGTCCTACTTTGAGTGGGAGTTTGGACCTCCAGAGATCCCTTTAAAGCTGAATTACTTAGTGATTTATGTGTGCATGTGTAAATGTGCACTCACTTGAAAGCAAAATGAAATATTACTCATTGGGAAAACAACCTTACATAAAGCAAAAGTGGGAATTCCCTGGGAAGTCATGCCCAGCCCATCAGAATTGTGTGGTTCATCTGACCAGCAGCCATTTCCTGGCACTGTTGTTCCCAAATATCCCCACTCACTACCTTATCATATGACTGACACGTCCCTGAAATGAGACCATTACATCTAACAGCTTCATGTGCAAGCGTGGTGGGGGAGATGGAGGGTGGGGACTTAATTTGCTGTCAAAGGCCAGATCATCATCTGTCACTTACTGGCAAAGACATTGGCTTTGTCACATGGCCATGTGCCTATCCAGCATGTGAGCAAGGACTCCAGCATTCAGCTTGTGCTCTAGATGCCTTTCTCATCACGTGGGAGAAGGGGATAGGACAGTGGGAACAGCCATGCAGCTAGCAGTCTGCAAGGATCCCTGAGAGTGCTATAAAACTGTAACTCCAGCACCTGCATCCTTGTGTCCCATCCTTCCAACATGACTCAGCCACAAAATGAAATTGTAGCAGGTAAGGAAAGCAAGGTGTGATGACCCCAGTGTTCTACAGTATTGTAACCCCCAACAGCTATTACTGAAGACTGCTGTATAAAAGAATAGTCTTGCATAGTGGAATATTTTCCTGCTTTTGTGCCTGGAATTGCTCAGGACGTGGTCCAACAAGCCAATGCAGTTCAGCTTACTTGAAAATTAGGCAGTCTGCCAGAGTATACTACAAAATGTTTCTCCTTCTTGTAAATATGCTTGGGTTCAAACATGCCAGCAGGAGCCAGACACACTTCTGCTGACCGCTGTTTTGTTCTTCAATTCACCCCAATCTTTATTAAGTATAGCCATTTAGGCAGTGACTCTCTAACTTTGCAATTCCACTTGACAACTGTGCACTGAAATACCAGTTTTAGCAATTTCAAAGACTATTTGAAAGAAAAAGTGGTATAAAATGTTGATTGAACAGTCCTTTCTAGAGCTCTGATAAGCAAAAATGTGAATTGCTTCCCATTCTAAAAAATAAAACATCTGTGCAAGATAATATTGCCTCATCAATGTTGAACCAACATTGTATTTTATAGTATGTGCTCCAATGATGGCAGACTTTTGTGCAAAAAATAAAGAACTACATCCCTTGGGATGGGAAAGAAACCAAAATTTCTAAACCCTAGATAAATCTATATAGCTAGATTGTGAATACTCTGGTATGTCATATGAACCAAATTGTTGTATTTAACTTGCTTTTGCTTTGCCAGTCTGTAGAAGCCAGTGGCTTCTTTAGCCCCAGATATTAAGGACTCTGAAGAAACCCAGCTTTTTCACTGAGGAAGATGAGTCTGTAATGACAATGCTTATCTGCATATCTTATTTTATTGCTTTAGGCTCAGTTCTTTCATGGGGGATGGGTTCAAAGAGCAGTAACCCTCCAGACTGGCTATGACTCTCCTAATGTCAGGAGAAATCCCATGACTGAATCCTTATAAAGATCTTCAGTTCCTGAAACACAAATGGCATCAAGGAGCTCTTCACTTAGAAACAACATGTGATTCTAAAACCAAACTGTACTAGTAAGAGTCACCATGAGATTACAAATACCCTGAGAAATACTTACATACTCTCTTTTCTGTCATATTTTTGTTCATCAGCTGGAGATTGATTGATACACTAAATCCTGGATTAATTTATTAAATTGGGATCAGTTGTTTCCTGATTACCAAAAAAAACAAATAGCTTTTTGCTAGTTGCTACCTTGTTAGAAGAGGAATGAAGACATTTCAGTATTCTGTGAGAAGGGGATCAGGAAGTAAAATTTTCTGCACTTAACACAAATACAAAACAAGAAGAAGATGGCGGCAGGGAGAAGTATTACAAATGTAGGACTCTTTATTCTTTGTGTCATCTCTGCATATCTGTGTGCCCTTCTCACATGTATGACTCTTGCTGTGATGACCTGTGAATTAAAATCATTGTCCATATCTGCTTTCTTATCTCAGATTCAAAGACAGATCATGCTAATCTTAGAACTCTGTCAGCATTTGTAGACAAAATATGATCCTGAATTCATTTTGGATCAATGAAGTGAAGTTGCACACTAATGTATATATAGAATATTTTATTATTTTGAGGGTGATGTAGTGCCATCTATTAACTGCCACATCTCCCCAAATAATGCCTTTAAAATATTGTGTCTCTTTAGTAAGATGAGTAATTTGTGAAAAAAACATTACTGGGGGTCTTCTGATGGCCTTTTGTCCTAGCCTGCTTCAAAATAAAATCTTAGCGTTTTAGGAAAAAAAAAAAAAATCTGGAAAACAAAAGGAGAGCATTGTCTTTGCAACCATAGCAAAGGTCAAGTGTCAGGGAGTAGAAGTTGTGTTCCTTATCCCCGGAGCACACAGCAAACCTTTCCTCTTTCTGCACTCCAGTTCTCTTTGTACTCTAAAATGACAGCTTTGTTCATCAGTCCTTGTAAAAAATTAGCTTTTTTTGTTTGTCCAAAGTATTAGGAAATTATGGTAGGAGGTTAAATTTCCCTTACCTAGCTCAAGAAGGGGTTTATTTAAAACCAAAAGCCAGTGCTGTTTCTTTCCCTTCAGTCCATCTGGCATCACATCCAATCTCAAAGCTACAGCCTGGGACTATTTCCAAGAGTGAGCTACACTCCCTAGATGAAGCAGCCCCTCATTCAGCTGCCCTTTTATGAAAATATGGGTATCTGAGAAATCAGCTGCTGGTCGTTATGGCTCACTCAGAGCCCTGTGTTCACACCCCTGGATCAGCATCCCCTGCTTGTCTCCCAGGCTCTGAGCACTCTCTGCACAGGGACACGGTGGCAGCCAGGAACACCTAATGGCAGAAGGAGGTGGCTGAGGCAGCAGCGGAGGAGGAGAGCTGCTTTGGAGGGAGTTGGAGACATTTATTGCTTACAGAAGCAGATCACAGTCTGTCTACACTGAAAGGAAAGCAGGCACCCCTTCCTGAGAAAATATGTGAATTGACTGGTGTCCAGCATGGGGGGAGGGACTGGTGGGTCTGATTCATGCCTTGGCTGCCTCATCACAAGGTCAGGGGCTGAGGTTTTGGAGTTTTTGCTTGAGGCAAAGAACAGCAGAAAGGTAGGTGTGCTTTCAAAAATAGTCCAGATTTGTGGCTAGGGATCAGAACTCTTGGAGTCTTATCCACATTTTTCAGACTCTCTGGTGGTTTCTGTCTGTAAGGTTTATGAACTAAATACCGTTCTCTTAAAAAAAAAAAAAAAAAAAAAAAAAAAAAAAAAAAAGGCAGAAAATAGTGCATGTGGGAGGGAAATAGATGCTTGACTGTAGAGGAAACTGCAGTACATGTAGACAGATAAGTATTAGCATACATTAGACTGAAGCATGGAGTGGGTACATAATGGCAGTGAACAAGGACTGTTTATTTCTTGAGTGTTGCTTTCTGTTAAGGGGCTCTTTGAAAGTCAAGAGAGCATTGAATCATACTGGAGTATAGCAAAGAAGTGCAGCAGCCTGCTCAGCAGTGTAATGATGAGTGCTGTTGTTGAAGCACCGGGCAGATCTAGCTGGAGCACGTGGGGGAGGTACAGCATTACAACAGCCTGCACCAGGCTAGAACAGATTTTTGTCTGAGCATGTCTCCAGAAGCCCATGGCATGGCACACTGTATGTAGCATGGGGGCCAGAGGGGCCTGTGCTTTTATTGAGCAGAACTGCAAATGAAGGTAAAGCAGCAAACATGATTCTTTAGAACCCTTTTTTTTTTTTTTTTGTAATAAAAATAGGGCCGGTCTAATTTCCATCCTTTAAGAACGCTTCCCCCATATGAGTTTTGCAAAGGCTGTATTTGAGGTATCTACACCTGTTGGAAAAGGAATAACAGTGTGTTGTCATGCTGAGCTGTACTCAGACACATTTGGAGGAATAGTTCAAAAGACTACGAGGGATGAGAGCATGGAGAGAGAGCCTCCCACTCTGGGATTCATACTCATTCCAGTCAGAAGATATGTTATGCACTTTAGTGTGCTGAAAATTTGCCTTCAGCAGGCAAAGCTCACAGCACTGATTTTTGTTTGATTTCATTAGACTTGATAGATGTGTGCTTGTGAGAACAAATGATGACCAAAATCCCTGTGTAAACCCATTGATGAGCTATTTTTTGTTTCCTCAGTTTTTTTAATCATAGAGAAGGATGAAATTGAAGTAGGGAATGACCTAATCATAGAATAGAATCATGGAATTATTTAGGTTGGAAAAGACCTTACAGATCATCCAGTCCAACCATTAACCTAACACTGCCAAGTCCACCACCAAGCCAGGTCCCTAAGCACCACATCTACACATCTTTTAAATACCTTCAGGGATGGTGACTCAACCTCTTCCCTGGGCAGCCTCTTCCAATGCCTGATGACCCTTTTGGTGAAGAAATTTTTCCTAATATTAAATATCCATGGGTGTGACTCTTGGCCATTTATTTTGTCCTATTTTTTGCTACCTGGGTGAAGAGACCAATTCCCACCTCCTTCCAACCCCCTTTGAGGCACCTGTAGAGAGCAGTAAGGACCTTGAGACTCCTTTTTTCCAGACTGAACACCCCCAGCTCCCTCAGCTGTTACTCATCAGACTTGTGCTCCAGACCCTTCCCCAGTTTTGTTGCCTTTCTCTGGACATGCTCCTGTACCTCAGTGCCTTTCTTGTGCTGAGGGGCTGTTAATGCCACAGTTCAGGGAGCAGCAGCCATCTGTGCCATTTGAGATCAAGGAATAAGGTGGATTTGGCAGTGTGGTGACAATAGTTTGCAGGACTGTGTAGTACTGGTCTTAAAAAATAAAGTTTGTCATACTGACAGTCTGTCATTTTGGCTGCTGGGGGAGTGTGGAGGGGAAAGGACACGTTAGAAAAAAATCTGAAGAATATGGGTGTATAAGTGCAAATTGTGAGAAGGAGCTGACATTTCTATTATCTGATGAGCTGGAATTTGCTTGTTCTCTCTAAATAGAGCTTCTTCCCAGGTACTTGAGACTGAAAAGAACAAGCTTGGCATTGTTGCTGTGTAGAGGAACAGCATTCTTTAACAAAGAAAGTTTTGTGAGGACAACAATCATTATTTTCAGAGTGTGGCTTGGCTCATTTCCTTGTGTTATGCCATATTCCTTTCTGACAGACTAAAAGGGAGTGAGTAGATGCAACATGGCTGGAGAGCCTCTGCCATAATTTAATTTCATTTCTCTGGTTTTACAGGGTTGCTGCTGGAGATACCTGCTAGAAATAATGCAATTGTCCTTTAAGCAGTGAAGCAAGATTCTCTATAGAAATCTTTTCCCCATATTTAGCAGCTTGACTGAATCCCTCTCCTGTGATGATTAATCAGCAAATATGCAGTTCAGGAGTCCTATGAATGAATTTCAATCAACTTGGTCTCACACCTCTCCTGGGAGGACAGTCTTTAAGTTCCTTTCAGAGTCAATTTGATTTGTTTCTGTTTTGTGTAATCTGCAGTTATAACTTATTATCCATTCTCCACTACATGTGGTAGAAAGCAGTCCTGGAGTAATACAGTGCTCTGGAGTAATGCAGTGCTCTGGTAGAACTGAGGTTCCAGCACAGATACACTCCGACACTGTGCAGGTTTCCCTCAAAATATCTTGGATAAGGAGATGCCACTCCCCTGTTAATAGTGAGCATTGGCATCCATCAATTGCTTTTCTCTCCCCTCTGTGTGAAATACGTGTGGATTCAGTGGCAGAGGAAGGATCATGTTTGCACCTTCTCTGCTGTGAGCTCAACCTGTTCTGCTGCTTATTTCAGGTGCTGCCACCATATCTGGGGGGAAGAATGCCCTGGGGGCTGTGGAGTCAGCTGTCACCCAGCACCCTGCTGGAGCCCCAGCCATGCAGGTCAGCCTGCACGGCATGAAACGCAACGTGTCGGATCTGCGGCTGCAGCTGCATCAGATGAAGCAGCTACAGGTATGATTATCTGCATGGTGCTGGGGATAAAGGTGGTTATCAACAAATGCCCTTTTCCCTCCTTCACTCTCTCATTTTCTCTCTTTTACCTTTTGTACAAGTGAGTCTCAGTAGCAGAGTTCTAGCAAAGGGCAGACCCAAGAGCTACAGACACAAAAGTTTGCATAGTTCACAAGGTGTGAGAATTAGTAGAGTTAAACTACTGCTGCTCAGGTATTGAGAAAAAAAAAAAATTTCTAGCTTGGTTGGATGACTCTGTACATTAAAGCACTATTTATATTACAGTAATACCAAGTCTGTGATTACAGTTTGGACCCTGCTTTGCTATGTGCTGTATAAACATGTCAGAAGAACCATGTTCCTGCTCCATGCTGTTTATAGCTGAGACAGATTTTAAGTCCCTGAATAAACAACTTTGATGTCAGGAAACCCAAATGTAGCTGAGGATCAGTAGATATGCATTAAGCCAGAGTTTGAGTCCTGTATTTACAGAACCCAGAAAAATAGACAACTTGAAGAGTAAGAAAAAAAAGGTGTTTCAAATGTTGCTGCAAAGGTTTGTTGTGCCCTACTTACATTCAGGTTTTAACAATACCTTCCTGATACATGCCAACACCTTAAAACCTGCAAGAAAGAATACAACCAATGAGGAGTTAACAAAAATAGTATGTTGGCACATACAGTCATGCTGCAAATATAAATATATGCTGCTCATCTCAGACATTGTGAAAATAAGCATATGCAGCTGTACAGGTCTTCAGCCCTTTACTTAATTGGAAACTGAAGAGCACTGTGTATTGTCTCAGAAAATGGAAAAGAAGGCAGAGCACTTTCTTGTAAGACAAAATACTCTGCCAGTCCTCCTAACCCAGAAAGTGACATCACATATTAGCTATCCTAGGGCTGCAGCTACTGGTTTTATAACCAGGATGATGGTACTGTGTCAATCATGTTGCATTTGCAATTTGCAATTTTAGAACAAAATAATGATAATACAATCACAATTCAGAGCATGTTTTACCTTCACCTTCTTATCTAAAGGAAATTAAATTATGAACCAGTCATAGAGCAAAGGAGCAGAAGGGTAAGGTAAACATCAGTATAGGAAAATGTGTCCAGCTGAAGGTCCTGTGACAACATCCTGTGCTCTGTTTGCTGGGAATCCAGAGATGGCAGAAGGTGTTTGGAGCAAAGAGTTGGGTCAGATGCCTTCTGCCTGTGATACAGCTCCCATGTATTTAAATTTTTAGTTTAGGATGAGTAGGCTCCAATAGCAAATGTCCCTTTCAGAAGCTGTTCTCAGCAGTGCTGCCTACGTGCCAGCCATCGTGTTCCCCATCTAATTTGAAGACACTGGCATGGGATCTCTGCCCTGGCACATTATGTATGAGTGCATATTCTTCCACATTTGTGCTGCAAACCACTCTGTCCTTCACACCGTGTGCCAAATGCAGTCTTGGCCAATGCCTTCTGTCTGGCCCCCAGCTGTGCTCAGCACGTGGCCTCCCAAAGCAGCTGGAGGCTGCAGTGCTGCTTGGAGGCAGGGAGTTCATCCTTCTCACTGGGCTGCCCACCAAGGAGATGGCATTTCCCCAGCTGAGCTTCATCTCCATGGCCCTGCCCAGGGCAGAAGCCTTGCTGTGATCACACAGGAGTGAAGAAATTTCTACTATCTGCACAAATCAATGCTGCCAAGGAGGTCCTGAGAAGGAAAAAAGGGCATATCCCCAGTGTGCTCATTACCTCTGGCTGGCTTCCCTTAATTCAGAAATGATAGCAAACTTGGTGCATTGAGCTAGTGGGAAGTTGAGAAATTTTGATAGTCAGTTGGAAGAACCTGTAGCTCAAGGGAAACTTTGGCATGTTACACATAAATGCCATTCATGAGAGTTTGTGTCATGGCATTCCTGAATTATTTTGAAAAAGAGCTCAGAGTTCGTAGGGCAGCAAGTGAAACAGGCAGTGTTTTAAACTGAAGAGTGTTGCAATATCATTTTAAATGAAATATTTTGTGCTGTGTTTTCTTTTTTCCCAAAAATAATTATAAGTAAAAGAGAAAAAGTATTTTTCTGTTTTCCCAGATTGTTTTCATTTTATGTTTGACAGTGCTTCCTATTTTTCAATTTCACTGTTTCTCCTGGGCTGGCAGTCAGTTTGTTCCTGTTTGTGTGAATTTTTTATACAGTGACAGACTAGAAGAAACACTGCAACAAAATGAAAAAGATGATTGCACAGGCATAAAATTTGGCAGGACAACTAAGAAACACAAACAAGACATAAAACTATGTTTAATAATGTCTATTGTTTAATTTTCAATTGATGTTACCAACATAAGTTCATACTGATTTTCTTAATAGAACCAGAGAAATTCATGATGGTAAAGACCCATTCATTCATGTATCCTTTGTTTGTGCTGGCAAAATCTTTTTAAACCATATCCAGCAGCAATGGATCCAGATGTATTGATTCACACACCAGATAAACATATGTTATAAGGTGCTGCCAGAAAGTTAAGACTCAGACTGTGGTTGGATTTTGAGCAGAGATCCTTAGCATACAGACATTTACCTCATGGCTGTTGCTAGGGGCTGTATACACTTCTTGCTCCTAAACTTGCATGTTCTAAGTGCTCTGATTTTCAGAGGCATTCAGGACAGACTGGTTTCATGGTGCTGTGGAATTTTCTTCAAGGCCAGGGATAGGCTGTAACCCAGCCTTTGTCTTGGATGGATTTGTTACTGATAAGAATTGGGCTCATGATGACTTTAATGGGGTTGTTCTGTGCTGCCAGAGAACTCTTGGTGGCAGGTTTGAACCAAGCCTTAGAGTACATGGTGTATATCATTAGCTTATATGTACATTGGAATTTTTTGTCTACTTTTCTTTAACTGAACTAATTTTAAGGGAACACTATTAGATATGATTAATGTTCCCCATTAGGAAGGTGCTTGCATGCATGCATGCTCTTCCTTCACTCAGTGCACTGTTTGCAGGGAAATGAGTGTTGCAGAAAGGGCAGAAAATGTAATAACAACACTGTCATAAAATGGTACACGATACTCAGTCTCACAAGTGTAACTTTGAATTAAAAATTCAAATGTATTTTGAGCTGCATTGTAGAACTGGAGACATTACCTTTAATCAATGTATGGTAGCAAACTTCAGGAACTAGATATTTTGATTCTACAGAGGTCCTGAGCTGCAGGCAGCCAGTTCCTGTTTGTGGCTGTAGTTCATGGGAAGGTGGGTGGCCCAGAAGCCTCCCCCAGAAGGGCCTGGGAGGCTCTCACTGGACAGGTCATGCTTGTCTCCTAATGAGGAGCAGAGTTGTGAACTAATACTTGGTTTTCCAGTTTCCTGTCTCACAGCTAATAATTGGTTCAAAGTGAACTGAACTAGTTATCAGATTATTCTTGAAGTGAGTGCCAGAGGCTGAGCTGGGGTACTTGTGTGAGAGCAGTGACAGATAATGGCTGGAGCACTAGAATGAAGAAGAGAGACAAGGAAGGTATCTGGAGGGATTGGTGAGGCTGGAAGTGAGAGCCAAGGATAAGAATATATGAGAGGATGCTAGAATCCTAAAAAAGCATGTTAAATTTGTTTCTGTTGGATTGCTGCTTGCAGTTGTAAGTTAAGGTAACTCTAATTAGCAAGAAATTGCCATTTGTGGTGACAGGAAAGCCTGCATTGCTTTTCCTTTTGGGCACTTGCCTTTAGAACTTTGGCACTGTTTTAAGAGACTCTTCAAGTTTGAATGTCTAAGATTGTTTATTTGGCTTGTTTTCAAGCAAGCTTGCAGTACAAAAGATTCTGTCTAGTGGAACCAGAATAACTATAGCAAACCTATAAAACATATTTTACTTGAGATGGTGGAGTGAATAACTAACAGAGGTGGTCAGAGGGGCAAGTGAGGTGTGCACTTTGCCAGGGAGCCTTGTCTCTGATGCTGCTGGCAGAAGAAAGCTAAGAATGTAGTTCAGTTTTGCATTTATGGAGGTAAATGTGATGGCCAGAGACTGCCTTCTCCTCAGCCACAGCCCCCTTTTGCTCCTGCTCTCCCTGCCTCATGCTGTCCTTTGGCTGCTGACTGACACAACTGCTCCCCTCCCACAGTTCCTCCTTTTGTCTCTCTGAACTCCTGTGTATGGCTCCCTTCTCATCTTCTGTCCCTGTTCCCCAGGCATGAACAAACCCAGGTTTTCTGTAACTAGCCAATTATTGCATGAATTTTCATAGGAATAGCAAAAACATTTCTTTGATACCAAGATGAGTCATGTCCCAGACTTAAAGAGCTCACTTCAAACAGTGAGGTTTGGGAGTCCTCAACATAAAAGGTTTTTTAAAATCTTGCTGCATCACTTTTTTTTTTCCCCAGCCTCATTATCAGAAATAGATGAATTTTATGACTAATACTTCCTGGTATTGTTCAAGTAGTTCATAAATGGAAGTGACAAACACCTTAGCTGTACACATCACCACAATAAATATAGATCCTCTACATACCCCCATAATTGGAAAAAACATGTGCTCATAACTCACAACACACTCACATACTCAGTTTTGCTATTAGTGGAAGTCCCTGTTACCAGCTGAGGAACATCAAGGACTTAAATTGTGGACACCTGAGACTTAAGTCCAACTCTGTTATTGACCTTTTCACTGACCTCAGATCAGTTGTTTCACTGATCCTAACTCACTTCCATGTATCAAATTTCCCCACATTTTAAAGAGCTGTGAATAAATTGTGTGACTGAAGTGTAACATGCTCATTCACTCATTTATTCATTGATTTAGGTTTTCCTACTTGAAAATATGACACAATGAAAGAGGTATGTATCTCAGGTAGTTGTGCTGGCCTTGCAGTAAGAGATTTTAATTTATCAAATCCAAACATTAGTCCCATCATGGGGAAAATACACATACAAAATACACATTGTCTTCAAAATAATCCAGATATTATTTATATATTTCTGTGCTGTTGAAAAGTTTTTCAGCTTTATTTTTTCACTAACTGTTAACACTTCTCTTCAGCTGAGTTTTGAGCTAAGCCCTCCTGCTTGTCACAGCTCAGGTTTCACACACACACCCCCCACACCCACTCACACCCCTGCAGTGAGGTGTTACCCTCCCTCTCATTGCAGTTATGCAGCTGGAGAAGAGAGTAAGAGAGTCAGGCACAGGGACTGAAGTGAGGAACCGAGTTTGCTTCTCTCATGCCCATATTGGTTGGAAATAATTGTCTCAGCAAAGGCACTTTTTTTTTATACTCATGAATTTTCTTAAATAGATTTTAAAGAAGGCTTACTACATTATACTGTGTTATAGGTATCCCATTTTTGTGATTCTTCCTATTAGATCATGGGTTTATTTTGCGTGTTAAATGTGATTTGGCTGTTAACCCTGGATGTTTGGAAGACAGCTGACAGCTCAAGTGCTAGTTTTAAAATGGGAATTGTGTCCCCAGTTAACACAGGTGTTTTTTAAAATCTTGCCATATGGAATGGCTCCTGGGCTAACAGAGTTGTGTTCATGTTGCCTGTATCCTAAAACTGTGACTAGGTGGAGTCTTGCTTATCACTTTGAATCTTGTGATTTGCATAACAGACTTAAACAGGTTTGGTTTGTGTGAGCATGGCTCACAGCTGCTCCAGGGCTACCCACACAAAGTACAGCCTTGTTTGCCTTCTTACCTGTGTTTTGCTCTGTGAGCTTACTATCAGCAAGACAGTTAATGCTTGAGCTACTTAACATCAGGCTAAGACAAGAAAGGTGTGACTTGCGGTTCTCAGAAAATTACCATATTATAAAGGGGGGGGGGGGGGTTCTGGTGGGTGAAGGAGGTTTTATGTGTTGCAGATGAGCTGCATGCCTGTACTAAATTACACCACATGTTACAGTCCTTCCTCTGCCACTTGAGAAACTGAAAATCTCTGTTCTGAAAACAGCAGTGCATTCCAGCCATGACATTAATGTGTGGGATTATCCACTAGGCACGTATGGGCAGTGAGATGCATAAGCTTGTGAGATACAGGGAAACTGGAAGTCAAGCACCTGGAATTCTCGTGAGGTGTAATTAATTATTGATTCACGTTGAACCAAGCAGAATAAAGGGGCCACAGTCCTTGCAGAAGTTAGGCATTGAAGGTGATATACTGATCCCAACATTTTTTGTTTATCAGTTTGAAACTGGAAGTTATATATATATACATGGAATAATGTTTATAGGTACAGCTAAAGAGGGGAAGAAGAAGGTAAAAACACTCACTCTAGGGTGGTGTTTATCCCAACCTTCTGAGCTCTGCAATGTATTCTGTTGCCAGGCATGTCAGTCAAGCAGGAAAAATTGAAGTTGATTTCTTTTGTGCAACAGCTGCAGAACCAGGAGATGCTGAGGGCAATGGTGAAGAAAGCAGAGCTAGAAATCAATGGCAAAGTGATTGAAACAGTGAAGAGGCTTGAAGATCCTGTGCAGCGACAGCGCAACCTGGTGGAACAAGAAAGGCAGAAATACCTCAACGAGGAAGAAAAGATTGTAAAGAAGTTATGGTGGGTTGAGAAACCTCTTCAAATGTATTGCTTTTGCCTATCTTTTTCTTCTCTACAGTAGAAACTTCTACCACTCAGTTCTCAGGTAAACTGTATTTGTATATGCTGTTTTAGCTGTGTTTCCTTGCTGAGTATCACATTGGCTGTAAAACCATGTCTGTTGTTTAACGCACTGCTCCTGTCTGGGAGTCCTTCTCTGCACAGCCCACTGGATAAATCCCAGCAGTACCACGAGTGTCAGCCTCTTCAGAAGTCCCCTGTAAAGGGACAGATGACTGTAAGGACAGTGCCCGCTCCTGTATTCTGAAAGCCTCCCTCTACCCTAGTTCTCTCCAGCTTTTTGCTTTAGGAAAGGAGGGAGGAATTTCTTCAAGAACAAAGGGATTAAAGGTGGGTAATGAGTTTGGCTTGAAGTACAAAAATCAGATTTCAGTAGTAAGTGCTTTGGATACTGCATGGGAGAGGTAGGGGAAGCTCAAATAGGGGATTGTAGTCTAACTACAGTCAGCAATGCCAGTCCTTGTCTAAAATGTACCCACTGAGATTTCCATCTGCTTAACTGTGCACCTTGTTTTGTTGTTATGTAAAGGCCCTTTGGAAGATTTTGATTTTTTTCCCCAGAACTTTGGCCCACCAAGACTGGTGAGACTGAGTTGTTTGGTTTAGTTCAGATTCAGCAGGAGGCAAGATAAAGCTGAAATTAATAAATGGTTTAACTAATTCTAGCACTCACATTTGTAACATGTTATGTAATTAATTATTTCTCATTTCTGCATTTATCTCACACCTAAAGAATTGCTCCATAATAATAAAACAATTTCTACTCAGCTTGTCATTGGAAATAATGACTGAAGAGCTGTAGAGTACAGTTCCTGACAGCTGAAGAGAGTAAATCCTTCCTGTTGATCAGTTAGTTGTCAGATTAATACTTTTTGTAATAAAAAGGTGCATCTGTATGGAGGAGGTTGGATGTTACTAAGGGAGAGTCCTGTGAAGAAAGGTTGAATGTGCAATAATGGTCCATGCTAGTATAATTAATCCTCTCAGCTGGTTTGTTAAGTAATGACCTTCCTGTTCCTCACTTCACTCCTGTGTGCCTCATTGCCAAGTTCTTAAATTGTCTGTTCTCTGTGGAAAGAACAATTTGCTTGATGGCTGTTTATGGCATTGCCTCATAAAATGGATCCAGAGTGAGGTCAAGTGCCAATGGCATGTGCTGTTACAGCTGTTCATTAAGGATATCACTTGGATTGCAATATGGTTCTGTTTTATCAGGTTTGGCAATTTTTCCTGTTCCCATAGTTTCTGCTACTTCTGTGTTACTTCATTGGTTAAAGTTACAGGAAAATGCCTTAAATTATTCAAATGTTACTTCACTTCTTTTAGAGACATGCTAGAAACAATCATTTCTTTTCCATCAGTTGTGTTCAGCGAGGTTCCTTTGTCATGTATTTGCTCATTTGCAAGGTCAGAGCCCAAAAGTAAAGCACATCTGACAACAATAATTTCAGCAGCTGATGGCTATTAATAGTAAGAGCATACAGCACAAAATTACAAATCAAATGTCAATGACAATATTGAAAAAAAGGTTAGTATTCTCTATAGGCATTTACAACTAAACTGATCCCACTGCTGATGTACAAACAAATGCAAAGCAATGGGCACAAAATCTGCCAATTTTTAGGATTTCAACTGTCACCCTCTTTCTTGATCTTTCCTAAATCATAAGGCTAAATTAGTTAGGCTGTCTTCGTGTGAGACTCTGGAGCATAAGGATTACTGCAATACTCACAAAAGTGTATTTACTACTCTCAGGTGATAAAGCTTAGCTTAAAATTCCTCCCTTCTACGAATGAAGGTTATTGCTTGAGCAGGGAGGTTGGACCAGATGACCCACTGTGGTGCCTTCCAGCCGTACCCATTCTGTGGTTCTCTGAAATAAGGAAATAAACCTGTTGGCAGTTTCATGCTGTAAACAACAAAAATGTTGGTGTGCATTTCAAAGCAAGCATTCTATTGAGCAGAATTCATAATGGTGCCTGCAGAAGTGTGCCCATGTGTGTGTCACAACTGTAGCAGCATTACGGTTCAGAGGACATCTAATGAAACCTGTTAAACATAGTGCTCTTATACACTTGTCACAGTGAAATACACTCAGAATTAAATGTGTAGGGTTTTCTGTATCTAGTCTTTTGACTCAAAATTAGTCATGTTATATATAGCACTTTTAGATACTAGACTTAAGATTTACCAGACCAAGGACAAATTACAATGCTATGATACGTTGACTAATGAAGTATTTATGTCCTAACAAGCATGTTAGAGGTGTGACCACTCTATATTTTAGATTTTAATCACTTTAATAGAAGGAATTTAACAGCACAGTATTTAAATTATAGCCACATCCAATCTGTTCAATTGGATACAATCCATAGTAAGTTACAATTTGTGCTTTCTTAGGAAAAGTATCAAATTTTTTTAATAATAATAATAACCATGCTCCATGGAAACAAAACTTCACTTAGCAATCTGGGAGAACTACTAGTAGCAGATATTTGGAGAAGTATATCAGAAGTATCTCTTTTGTTTCTTTTGTCAAAAGAGAAATATCTGGGGTTTGTTTTAATCTTTCATCTGTCAGTCAATCCCCAGACTCCTAATGCACAGCAGAATATTCACCCTTGCCGTGGTAGTCATGGCATTATGTTGTAGACATCCCCCGCTCCCTTTCCACTCTCTTTTCCCCCATTCATGCCTTTTCCAGCCTGAGAAAAGTCTTAGTCTGCTTAGTTAACCTTCTAGAAGCCTTTCTTTGCATTTCATTATCCTGTTGCCTTTCTCTTTGCCCTGACTCTGGTGTACAACTCTGAGGTGGGGATGGG
Source organism: Oenanthe melanoleuca (assembly GCF_029582105.1). Taxonomy (NCBI): domain Eukaryota; kingdom Metazoa; phylum Chordata; class Aves; order Passeriformes; family Muscicapidae; genus Oenanthe; species Oenanthe melanoleuca. The sequence continues at coordinate 131,734,345 of NC_079335.1, forward strand.
GAGACAGGAGAGCCCTGCAGCAGCTTTGTTGGATGCAGGCACGCTGTGAGAAAGAGCAGGAGCTCTACAGTAAATGCCCAACATCACACTCACAATGGATGATTATCAGTTCTAAGTTCATCACTGTATGTAAAACCTTAGGGTTGTGGGAGGTTATTGGTTTTTAGGTGGGGTTGATTTTGGTTTTATTTCTCCTCTTGTTATGAGCACACTTTTCATGTACTAGGAGTTAATTTAACCTTTGGTGTTTTCCGGGTCAGTTTGTATCAGATGATCCATCTGCAGTCCTCTGCAGCCACCTTTCATTTGCATTTCCCTGAATAATACAATAGCCTTTTGAGATTTTTTTTTTTTGTTATATTATTCATCCTCTTTTCTAAATTATTTATAGTGTGTTGAAGAGCACCAGCCCTAGCAGTGATCCCTGTGGAACCCACCAACAAAGTACATTCATTGAGTCAGCTGTTCATTGATCCCTTATCTTTACTTCAGTGCTTTATCCATGAAAGAATTTCCTCTTGTCCCATGGCAGCTTTGCATTCTTGAAAGCTTCTCCTCAAGCACCTTGCTGAAAGCCTTTTGAGCTATACTTTGTCCCCAAGCTTCTGTTGTTTGTGGAATTGTGAGATTTACCTTCATTTTACACAAACCATGTTAATTTCTACCTAACACAGCAAATGCATCCATTGTTCATGGGTTCTTTATTGTTTATTCTCTATTTTGATACCTATCCATTACACCAGTCTGTCAGTCTCACCAGAGTTCAGTTCCCAGGATATCCCCATACAATTAAAAAAAATTTCTTTGTATCATTTAAGACATTTTCTACTAATCTAGTGCCAAAGCAATTTTAATCAAGAGGTTAGGTGCCTTCATCATCAATAGTTCAGCTGTTTCAACCTCAAGTTGCTATAGAACTCCAGGGCAAATACAATCTGGTCTGGGTAATTTGTTACCATTAATTTTGCCCATTTGTTTTGTAACCTGTTCCACTGATACTGCAGACTGAGGCAGATCCTCTGAGGCTTTTTTTGCCTAAAGAAAGATCACAGCAGAAGAGTTGCCTCAGCTTCCTTATCTAGAATATAGATACAGAAATTTTTTTTATCTCATATCTCATATTCTTCTGAAACTGCATTAGTGTGCATGTCTTACTAATTTGCTCAGGCCAATCAAGTGTTTTCGCCAGTGGGAGAAAAATTCTAGAGACCACATCTGTTGCATCTGTTTCAGTCTTTGGGTCCTAAGGGATGAAGTTTCTTTTCCCTTGCAGTTAGCAACATGAAGCAGTGTAATATGGTATCCCCTGGATAATTTCAGGATCACTTGTCTTGTTTGACAGTATATCAAAGGGTCAAAGTATAGTCAAAGGGGTTTGTGATGACCCTTCCATTCCTGCTCAAAGAACAAAGGAGAAGGTGGGCCACTGTCAGCCTCCTCAAAATCCTTCTTTTATCCCTACGTTTCAAACAAGCATAAACCTGCAATAACATCGTAATAGTGTTCTGTGTTTTGCTTTCTCTTCTGTCCACACATGAACAAATTTAAGCACCTTTATCATTTTTGTTGCCTGGTAGATGCAGGTATCTGAGAAGCTGCTTTTCCAGTGTTGATCTAAAAAATTGAGGAGGGATACCCCATGATTCCCAAAGCAGCACTGCCCAGCCTCAGTGCCAGCACCAGGGCATGAAGACCAGGTGGGGAGGCATGGCTGCAGAGCACTGTCCTGTAGAGCAGGAGCCTTTGCATTTTAGTGAGTGACAGAAGGACAGATTATTTTTCCAGCTCCTTTCTGGAGTGCTGTGCTCTTCATTGCAAAGACAGAGGCAGCAGATACCTGTATTTTAGCAGCCTGTTCTGCTGGAAAAATACCCTTAGAAGTGTTCCCTTGCTGCCATCGTGTGGTTCAGTGGATTGTTTCCTGCAAATCTGCTTGTGCTAGTGGGAACTGGGAATCCCGCAGCTTTCTGAAGGCAGAGTCTTTGGGAGAAGAGGTCTTAAAGTGAGAACAGGATCATTTACCTCCACTTGTTTGTGATCTGTTCAGACACAACTTACGATTCTCGATTCACAATAATTATTTCGTTTCTAAAGTTCTTAGTTTTGGATTGAAATGAACTCTTTGCTGTTCGTGCTAAGTGTTCAGATGTTGATCCTGTTTCTGTTTCTCTGTGTATGAGAATTACTGTTGTGTTGCCATGGATTGTTCTGTGGGACTGTGCTTCCAATTTAAACTGACTTACATGTACAGTAGTGCTGTAAGGACTTTATTTTTATCCCACCTACTTTTCTTCCCCATGTCACTGAGGTGGGTCTGGGAAATGGCTGGCTTTGCATGTCAGTGGAAGGGAAATATATGGAAATGTAGGACTTGAAGATGGTGCAGAGGGCCGGCTTCTCCCCCTCTTTCCTGGTAATCCTCTTGTACCTTGATTCTCTTACAGCAATTGCAAAACTGATCCCTGCTGAACGTGAGAAATGATGCCCAAGATTAGGTACAAATGAGTAGCTGATTTGTCATTTCAGAGTTTCCATTGCAATTTTTTCTATCTGCAATTAAACTGCTTCCTAGAATAGTCCTGTGAGTAAATTTAGTATCTTAATAGAAGGGAATTTCTCCTAGATATTTAAGAGATGATCTTTTTAAGGTGTTTGCATGGGTGTTTGTGTAGTTGCCCATAAAGCATCTCAGGGTTGGGGCTTTTTTGAGAAAATTTTATGTATCTGTGGAAAATTCAAGCTGAAGCAATGTTGTCTCAAGCTCAAATGGAAAGAAGTGGCTCCTCCCCAAACAAAACCAGAGTTTATGTGTCCAGAGTATTGCAAAATTTTATGTGAAGTATATGAAGACTGGAAAAAATGTTGGGAAAGGTGAGAAGGAAGCACCAGATGGAGCTGGAGTAAGAACAGAATGGCAGTGGTTGGAAAAAACATCCAAAGCGATTCACTCTTAAATCCAAGTGCTGAGCAAGAGCTGCACACAATGCACACTTGCTGTTTCAGTCTGGCTATTCATAGAAACAGGCTCCTGTGTCCTGTCTACCTGGCAGATAAGCAAGGTTGCATCAAGAGGCCTTTGATGCCAGGTTTTGGGTTGTTTCTTTACTGTTGGACAATCCTCTGCATGTCATCAAGATGAGAAAACACGAGGTGCAAACCTTGGATGCAATGGCACAATGAGTCTATAACCTTTGAGCACTTGTATCCCCAGAGGGCTCCTGGTTGTTCCAAGTGCTTTACCAGCCCACCTGCCCTTTCTAGCACAGAGGTCAAGATGCTCTGCAGGTCTGCAGCCTGTCACAGAAGTGAATGACTTGGGCTAGTTATAAGCCTGTTCCTGTGCTGTGAGTGTCCAGCATCTCCCCTCATGGTATCCTCTCATTTGTTTAGCCTATGGTGTCAGATTTAAAGGTGCCACAGTTGAGATTTCTGGTTTAGTTTACTCCATTCCTTTGCATATATTTGCTTGCAATATGAAAGTCCTGCTTAAATTTTCTGACCATGTTATTTCTTTTGCCAGTGAGCTGGAGACATTTGTTGAAGACCTGAAGAAGGACTCTGCTGCTTCCAGCAAGACAGTTACACTGAAAGACGTGGAAGATGGAGCCTTTCTTTTACGTCAAGTGGGAGAAGCTGTTGCTACCCTGAAAGGTATGTACTTTTCCTTTTTACTTTTATTTCTTTTCTTTTAACCACAGAGAACAGTTTTGCCTTTGATCTGGAGGCATTAACTTCCACTTCCAAAAAGATTTAAAGCTGGGATTAGGGAGCTTGCTGCATGGCCCCTGGAGAGAGATAGACATTCAAGTAATTGACATTCACCCAATCGTCTTGGACTGCCCAGGGCTTTTATCATTTCCTCTTCAGCCTGACAATTGTTTTCTTTGCAGGAGAGTTCCCCACACTGCAGAATAAGATGCGGGCGATCCTGCGGGTGGAGGTGGAGGCAGTGAGGTTCCTGAAGGAGGAGCCACACAAGCTGGACAGCCTCCTGAAACGAGTGCGCAGCATGACCGACGTCCTCACCGTGCTCAGGAGGTGATTGCTTCATTTTGGTCAGGCTTAAAGAATTTCCTCAGACAGAGCTGGAATAGCTGTTGGGTTTGTGTTCTCTGAGAAATTCAGCTTGCTTGCAGTAACAGACTATTCCTAGAGCCCTCTCAAGGGAAATCAAATCAGCCTTTGCTGTGCTCTGTGCAGTGAGTCCATGCTGACCAACAGCCTCAGTCACTGAGATCCTACAGTTGAGATTAGATACTTCTCAAGTCAGCAATTCCTGATTTGGGAAGTGCCTGGATGAGAAAACTTACAGTGGCAACAGCCTCATATCTGAGCTAATTAACTTTAGATATTTACAGCAATTTAAGCTAACAGAAACATTGACACAGAAAGGTTCATTCCCTGACACGGAACAGGAAAAAATAAAAAAAAGAGTGTAAGTGGATAAAGGTATCCTGAACCTTCTGAAAGAATACACTTCAAATTCTTTTCTCTTCTTTGTACAGAAAATGCATTAGAGAAAGTTGAAATATTAGATAAAACTTAATGTCCACTAAGTGCCAGTGTTTAGCCATGTTTGTCAGAATATATGAGCAGCAAATGAGTGCTGATTTATGTAACTCAGTGGGCATTGGATTTAGTTCCTGCTCAAAACTATCAGTGGTGGTGGTCTCAATTTTAGTTCAATTACAGGAAAATGTAAGTCATGAACCTATTGTCACTACCATTATTGTAAAGAATGTAGGGTTGCCAGTGTTTTTATATATCCTGGAGCATATGTAAAACTGATTTGGCAGTACTGGCAGATGGATAAAATGGTTTATGTAACAGGTTTTCTAAGAGACATCACTTATTTTTTCCTTGCAGACAAATGTCTATATCCTTTCACATTAGTTTCTTTTTTTTTTAATTATTACAGTTATTTCTGTCTTGCAGAGAAAAATAGAACAATAAGCTGGGCATACCAAAGTTTTACCAGAAGTCATTTTTTGCAGCAAAAGTGCATTTTAAGCCTCGTAAAGTCTGTTTCAATAATGGGAAAACTCATGGCATTTGATGGCTTGCAACATTCAGAAGCTCAGACATTTCACAGCTAGCTGCCAGAAATAGTTGCCTCTTTATGTCCTCAGCTCATCCTACCCCACACTCTTGACAGGAAACTCCTTTGTGAAGTATCATTTGAGACAGAACCTTCATTTGAAGGCTCTGTTTTGACAACGTGCCAGACTACTGCCTCTCATTATACATTGCTTCACTTTTTTGTGCTTCTAGTCCAGGAACATCTTGTTTAGCTAGATACATTGTATGCAGTTTAATCAACTGATTTCCATTCTCACTGTAAAATTAACTCATTGTAGCTCATGGTTTGGTCAGAAACTGCCAGTACATCACTGAAGGTTTGTACCAACCCTAGAAGGTAAAACCATCTGAATTAGAGTAGCCTCTGTAAAATTCTGAGCCCCTGACTCTGTGAGAGAGCTATAAAATCTGCTGAGCTGAGAGCTCAGGAAAATAAAGAAAACACCATTTTGATTGTTTTGATGTAGGTGCTTTTTCTGTGCAAGACTTTGTTGTTACGTATTGCTCATGTCTGGCTGTGTGCTGACCGTGTGCTGTTGTGTTCATTTGGCTGGGCAGACACGCTACAGAAGGACTGCTGAGGGGTGTGGATCCATCCCAAGCCGTGCAATACTCTGCTGTGGAAAAGTCCAGTGCAGCTGACACTCTGAAAACCCCAGAGGAGCACAAGCCCACGCAGGGACACGCACAGCAGAGCGTCCCAGCGATGCCGTCGGAGTCGCAGGTGTCCTCAGTCAAGTCCGAGGTCATTCCCTTCTCAGCCATGACTGTCCACCACGTGCAGAGCTCTCCTGTGGTCATCCACCAGTCGCAGCACTCTGCAGCCCTGGGGAACCATGCCCAGGGCTCTCCCACTGCAGGCAGTCACAGTGAAGGTCACCCCTCAGCCACCCCAGCCCTGCAGGAGCCCACAGCAGCATCCCAGCCCACAGCAGCACAGGTCTCTGTCAATGGCACCACCATGCAGAGCCTTTTCATTGAGGAAATTCACAGTGCAAGTACCAGAAATCGAGCTGTATCAATTGAGGTATGGTGTATTCTACTCAACCAGCTGTCTTCTCTTTGGGTCTGAGCTCCCAGTCTCACTCTTGAGGCTGCAGGTGGGACTTTCCAAATGCATTCTGGGGATTTATGTGCTTAACCCCTAATTACATTGTACTTCTGAAGACACCCTCTGGTTTTGTCCCTACTCATTTCAGAAGGGTTGAACTAGATGACCTCTAAAGGTCCCTTTCAACCCAAACTATTCTATGATTTTAAATGTAACAGAAGAATTTCATGTAACCAAAATTAGGTGTGTTTTTAAAATTATCTTTATTGAGAAAAAAAATAGAATTCTGTTTTAGAAATTTTAGAATACCTTATTTTTAACCAATAACACATAATTCTCTGGCAACACTTGCATATGTGGATTTCGTTCACTCTTTAAATCTCCATATCCCTTATTATGGAGAAGTAAAAGTGAAAGAGTGTCAAGCTCCAGTGGTTTCACACAGAGATGTAGAGAAAACCCAGAGATGAGCTGCTGTGTCTTATTACAGACAGGCACTTTGATCACCAGTGTGATGTAGTAAGGCAGAGACCCAGATTTAAATTTGGCCTTTGTTCTTTTAGTGAGCAGTAGCCACTGTCAGTCTGGCATGTGTTTGTGCCAAATCTAGCACAGTGCAGGTCAGAACAGTGTGCAATTATGTTCATGTATTTCCTTTCGTTGCTGACTAGAATTGAAAGAATCTATCCATGCTGACCTATAGTGTTTACACATTAAATTTATTTTAAAACAAGTGATCACAATGGAAATCAGAAAAGTAAACAGATGCTTTACTGTGTTTTGTCTAGAAAGCTGAAAAGAAGTGGGAAGAGAAAAGGCAAAACCTTGATCACTATAATGGAAAAGAATTTGAAAAGCTCTTGGAAGAAGCCCAGGCCAATATAATGAAGTCCATTCCTAACCTGGAGATGCCTCCCCAGCCAGCAGCCCTGCCTAAAGGGGATCCAGCAGAAAAGCTAGAAGTCTCAGGTAAGGTTTGCTAGAGTAAATGGGGCTAAAGAATTGTGGGTCTGGAAAGGAGAGGTTCTTTTTCCAACTCTCTAGAACATTTTCAGTTTATAGATTGCTGGGACCTTGACGAAGGTCAAAACAATCTCTGAATACACAAAAATATGCTTTAGAAAGCAAGAATAACTTGCTGTGTGTGGATAGAACAGCAGTAAAAGCTGGCAATTGCAAGCAGGAAGATCCAGGTTAGGCATTAGGAAAAAACCTCATAAAGATAAGGAAAGTGAAGCACTGAAGCTCCATGAGGCAATGAGGAAGATGCAAGGTCCCCATTACTGGACAGAATGGTTTAGACTAGCACTGAACTAGAATTACATTGATAGAGCTACTTTGTAGCAGCAAGATAGTGAGATGTTCTTCCAGTCCTATTTCTTTCACAACTTAACATACAAATCCATGTCTGAATTTTTTCAAAATCCAAGGAGCAAAAAAGATGCCTCAGCCAAACCTTGGATGTATCCCATTAGCCAAACACACATCAGCTGTAAAATTCTTGCCCTGCTACATGTGCCAGTCCATCCAGCTCAGTCTCTGACAGGCAGTTGGAGACACTGTGTGTGGGGAGCACAGAACCTGGCTGCCTTCTGCAGTCTGCTGTAGTCATCCAGCACCCCATGTGACTTTAAAGGGAATATCCAAATCTCCTCCTTTTCATATCCATTATGGAACTTTTATCCAGCAGTTCCTCTATAATTGCTTATACAATTTGCATCCTCTTGCTGTGGCAGCAAGCTCACATTTTGTGAAGGAGCTTTCCTTCATCTCTTTTAAACTGGTATCATACCAGCTTCACTGAGTTCCCCATAGTTCTAATAATGTCCAATTTGGCCAAAATTAGCTCTTCATTACCTTTATTAATCCATGAAGACAGTGGATGAACCTTTATCATGTCCTGGAGCTCTCCTGGAGTCTGCCCTACTGAGTTCAAACTTCCAGCCTTTCTGGTCCTTCCATCCAGGCCAGCTGCTCCCTCCCCAGGCTAGATTCAGTTCCCCTTGTTTACCTCCACTTTGTCCTTCTGGAGCTGTGAAGGTCAGAACTGCATGCTGCACTCAAGGTGCCAGCATAGCAAAAAGCTGAAAAACAATGCCCCAGGAGTTTTGTAGACAAATTTATGTAGAGTTTTGGAGGAGTGTTTTCAGATCCAGCATTTTGTTCTGGCTGTGCCTTTGGTACTGCCAAGTTTTGGCTTCTTGGGTGTTTTGCAACATACATGTTTAAAACAAATTCCTTTGAACCTCATAAAATAATTTTAGAATTTTGGCACCCTTCAGTGAGATTACTGGCTATCAACACAATTAGGTTGTATAATGTGTGGCATAAATAGAAGAAGCCAGTGAAAATAAGGACCATATGGGTGCAGTGAGCTGTGACATCCTAAAAAGTGCAGAGCACAGTAATTGAGAAGTTTTGTAACTAAGTTAACTAATCCACTTCTAGAATACAATTTTGCACAGTGTGCAGCCAGCAGATTTAAGAACAAGTTTGATGAGATTGAGACATTTGCCTTCTGTTGTGCACAATGAATCCTGCAAAACACAAATACAGGAATGCAAAACTTTTCCTTAATATCTGACTAAATATCTCACATACCACTCAGCTCTTCTCTGACTGAGGATGAAAAGCTCAGTTCCAGTTTTCTGTAGACCTGAAAACTGAGCAGCATAAGAGACAGACCACCTATCTACCAATACAGTATATAAAATATTTTGGCCATAAATAAGCAGAGCCCTCTGTTGGCTCAACGGCAGAACCCAGATAGATCATGGTGCCAGATTGTGTTGTCTCATCCATTCTCCACACAGAACCTCTCCCAGTGAAGAAACTCTTTTTTTTTTTTTTTTTTTTTTTCTGCAAAGCGCAAAGCAAAATAAAATTACACACTTTGCACAGTTTTTCATATGACTCTGTAAATATTTCTTTAATGTCTTGACTCTAACTCATCTTTGTATTGATTGTTCCATGAAAAATGTGATTTTTTTTCTAGCATATACATTAGAAAATTGGTCTCCTTCATCTCTCTCTGTGCCATGTGAGAATGCCCTGATTTTTGCAAGTGATGAGTGATCAGTAGCTTCCATTAAAGAGAGTTTATCTGACTGCAGAGCCTGCCTCAAGGCAGGCATTACTATTTTGAAACCTTTTGGATTTATTTTGGTGCAAATAGAAGTCTGTATGGTGGGAGCAATTAATTCCCATCTGTCTGTGCCTGTTGAAAAATGCTGCAGTTTAGTGCAACAGCTGGCAACAAAAAACTCTCATTTTGTTCACAGAAGTGCTGAGCCCTTTGGCATCAAAGAAGGTTCCATAATGTGTAGGTTTTGTTCATGGGCAGTCTCAGGCTTACTGAGTTAAATTTGTTCCTTTATTTCTTCCTCTTTAAATATGCCAGAGGAAAATTGCACAACAGAATAAGATCTTCCCTGCAATTTTTTTCCTCTTAAAGTTTATTTTTTCCTTCCCATTTATATTGGAGAAATATAATTGTTTAGTAAATAAAATAGAAATCCATCTCTGAAGTTTTATGACCAGTCACTGCACTGAGCAAACCCCATCACAACCTCTCCTTAATGACTCCAGCTAAGGGATATGAGGGGGATTAGCCTTTGATAACCAGTGCACTTGCCACACTCAGTGACAGTGTTTCTTGCCTGTGTTTTTATCTCCCATTTTGAAGATGGAGATGGATGAATGTCTCAGAGATGTGAATGAGATGGTAGGAATAATGTTTTCTTTGTGCCCTCCATGTCTGTCATCCAACCTTGCTCTCATTAAGAGAAAAACTTTGAATTCTTGCAATCAGAGTCAGTTTGAGGGTAATGGGTTGTGCCCATTAAAAGGAGTAGGGATTTGCAAAGGCCCTACATCATAGTCTGCTAAACACCATCTTAGAGAATTACTCTGATTTTACAGCAGAAATACATCTGATGTAATTAAAAACTGAGTGGTGTGCATTGACCAAAGAAGTGGTCTAATGTAAATTGCAGCTGGAAATTGCTCTTCTTCCAATCCTGCAAGTGAGTGCCAGATAACCAGGGAGGGAGATAATACAACTGAACATTTCTTTAAGCTTAAGCAGCTTCAAAGAACATTTGAGCTGAGAAGGGAGCAGAGATGAGGCAGGGTCAGAAAAGGGCTCCATCCAGTCCCCAGGGCCAGCTGGAGTGTTGGAGGAGGCTGACAGAGCCCCAGGAGTGGGCAGTTATGCAATAATTTGCCCAGAGGGAACACTCAGCCCTAAACAGCTGGGTAATCCCAAAAGCAGGATGTTTTATCTCTCTGGATTATATTTATTCCAGCTGTTTATATAACACTGAGTAGCTGCAGAAAGGTTGTTCTTTTGCTCTTGGAAACAAACACTGTAAACAGCAGTGTGAAACTAGTGGCTGCTGCCATATTTATGATGCTTAGCCTGTAACCAGAACCACACAGGGACAGGTCATGAGCAGGGTAATGCTGCTTCTGGAAAAAATGCTGTGCAGGGACAGGGGGGAGGAGGAAGTGGCAGCTGTGGGGAAGCATCCTCAGGGGCAATGCCAGTTTGAAACTGGTCTTCTCTGGGAAGACTGTCCTCAGAAAGCAAGGGCTGGCTCTGCTTGGCCTTTGCAGTTGGTATTTGAATCATCTTGGCTTAGAATAATATGTAAAGGGCTCTTATGTGGTAATTTAAAGGCAAAACTGCACATTCCTGGAATTATAGCAAGTTAAGTGAAAATAATTGCTCCCTAAGAAGAGGACCAAGTGCAGTTACCTCTGGTGACCCCCTGCCCTTCTCAGGGATGAGAGGACTTACTGAAATGCAAAGGTGGCATCTCTAGAGTACTGCTTACATTTTCATTCAGCTTTTGTGTGAACTTAGCTGGTTGTGTCCAACTGTGACATAGAGAGAACTCTTCAGCTCCTTGTACCTTGTCAGCAGCACCTCCCAGGCAGAGCAGAAACTGTGCTGGGTGCTTCAGAATTACTGAGAACAGTGAGAAGGCTCCAGGTTGGTGTCTCACTGTATCCATGTCAGTGGTCCTGCTCTCAGAGGAGGCTGAGGTGCACTGCCTGTGGGCAGTATCCAGACATTGCATGCTGCTTCACTCTGCTCTTCTATCCCACTTCTACACCCATGGCTGACACCCAGCTACAGTGGCCTGGAGGACAGGAGCTTTGCTGAAAAATCCTGGGTGGAGTGATCCAGTTTCTGTGTACAAGTACAGCACTGTTCACTTCCATTTGAGGCAGTTACACTTGAATACTAAATGTGTTTCTGTTCATATATTCGGCCACAGGACCTTTTAAGACATTGTTTTGCTTTCCAGTTGAGGCAGGCATGCAAATACTATTTTCCTGTCCTTCACCCATGCTGACTTTGTGCTGCTCTGTTTGCCTGCAGAAGAAGCTGCTGATGGAGAGCAGGATAATGACAAGCTGACCAAGTCTCCACCTCCTCCACCTCCACGGCGCAGTTACCTGCCAGGCTCAGGGCTGACCACCACGAGATCAGGAGACGTCATCTACACGGCCAGGAAAGAGGCTGCTGCTCTCAAGGTTCAGTGATTCATACTCTGGGCAGTCAGGCTCCTTCCTGATGAGTTGTTGGCAAAGAGACAAGACACAGGATTGGGCCTCTAAACCACAAAATAAGTTGAGGCAGAGCTGTGTCCTGGAGAGCTGAAACTGCTCACCAGGATGCTCTTCTGCTAGGCCAAATGAACAAGTAAGATTTGATTAGTTCTGTTTACAGGAGTCTTGCTGCTCTTATCTCCTAGCAATGCAGCAGGGAAGTCACAGGCTGCTTTCATTTAGAGTGGTAAGAAGATTAAAAATAAAAAAAAATAAAAAAAAAAAAACAGATGGGGAAGATCAGGTCAGATTTGAGAGTGTTTTTACAGAAGTGTTGCAAATTAGTTTCTTTGGGCTTGTTTTCCCCATCTGTTCTGGGGAAGAAAGTGGAGGGAAGTCCAATTTAGGAAGCTTTTTAGTCTGTGAACATATAATCACATCAGCAGTATTGGTTGCTTTTGAACTGATGAAGTAGCAGGAAGAGGGACCTTGCAAGAGGGGAGCTGCAGTAGTGTTGAATTTTGGTGTTTATTTTGCATCAGGAGGGTTCAACTGTGTTATATGTCTGTGCTTTCTGATCCCCCTGTAGGAATGCAGTGAAGATGCTGGGCAAATAGCACAGCCCAAACACCCTAAAGAGGACCAGGCACTGTCTCGGAGCACAGGGCATGCTGTAGCACCAGCTGCAAAAGATGAGGAGGAAGAGGAAGGAGATAAAATAATGGCAGAATTACAGGTATGCCTTTTGAGTTGCACATGAGGACACCTGTGCCCAGTATCACTCCTAGGGCTTCAGTGCAATTTCTAGTTCAGAACATGAAGGAAAGTATTTCTGCCAGCCTCACCCAGTACCATTTGTTGCACTGAGTGTTACCCTTTCTGGAAGTACTACCAAATTATGTTCAAGAGTTCTGGAGCTGAAACAGTGGCCAAGAATGCAGTAGCTGCCACTGGAGAAGCTGCACATGCAGATGGGACAAGTAAAACATGGGTGTGCATTTGGTGGGGTGGTCCCTGGCCCAGTGTTGCTCACCTGGTACCAGACTGGCAAGGTGCTGAGAGCCTCTGTCACCTGTGCTAGCTTTGGGGGAGCAGGGAATAACTGGGTCTGCTCCTGGTGGGCTGTGCTATGGCCCAAAGTTTCCCAGAATGTTTGAACATGAGACATTGTCCATTCCCTGTGGTGTAACTGGTACATCCCTCTGCCAGTGGCTCAGAAGAGTGAGTGCTCCTTTGCTGGTCCTTCACTTAACATCACATAAGACTTCAGTTCATTTTAGTGGTGGCAATGCTGCAGTAAATGCCAACTATTCCAGCTACCATCAGTGAGCTCCAGCTTCCCAGGGCCACCCTCTGTGCCATTCCATGCCCACATGAGCAAAGGAGAGGTGGATCACCTTAACAGGCTGTATCTTCTGTCACAACATGAGATGATCCCTGCTGTCCAGCTGCCAGCAGTTGGGCTTGGTGCTGGCCAGGGAGCACTTGGAGCACAGGAGACATGGGCACTTAGCAGTAGCTGGTGCATCTGATGGGTGCACCCTGCTCCACTGCTCAGCTCTCACCCTCCAGAGCTGGTTTGCAGGAGGGAGAGCAGAAGTTCTCCTTATCCCCCCTCCATGTGCTCATGACCAGTGAGACAGGAGAGCTGGGGACACAGCAGCTGTCACAGCATCCCTGTCTCTAGGAAAGCAACCTCTGCCTTGCAACTGGGGACAATGAAGTGGAGGTTAAGGTCTGGATAGGGAGGCTGAGGGAAGCTAAGGAGGAGAAATAAGCATGGTTACTCGACAGGGAATGGGTGTTCAAATGCTGGCTTTGGGGACTAGCAATTCTCATTTTAAACCAATACAAGGTATATTTTAGAAGCTTAACAGAGTACCATGTTTTAGAAGAGGCAAGTTGCCTGATGTAAGAACTGCAGGCTCATTAGTTTGATGTCAGTCATAGGCAGAAAGATGGAAAATGAGATATGGAATTCAATCATTGAAGAACTAAGGGACAGATATGCCCTTTATGTTAACAGTTGTGCCAGTGAGCACAATGTAATGGGACAGAGAGCTGTCAAAGGAAACAACACTGATCAAATAACAGGTTTGACTGTTTAAACTGAATTGTATACCTATAAGCATTTTAGTAAGGCATTTGATCAAACATCACACAACAGTCTCATAAAAATATGGCACCTCAGAGTATACAAAAAAAAGACCTATTGCAGCATAATTGAGACCTGTCTGATTTTGAAATCACTGACCTTGATCCAGGTGTTTATAGACAGATCCCATAGGAAGCAGCAACAGGCCCATTGTCTCTCTGTGTTTTCATCAAAATCCTGGAAATACATTTAAAATTCTTACTGTGTAAATCATCTTAATTCAGACCAGTGAAGTATGACAGCAGAGACATGATAGCAAGCACTTAATGGTCACAATGCTTTGCTGAACTATAAAGTTCACATGAAGAACAATAACATATAGGCCAGGCCACAACTGCATGTCTTGGAAAGATACAGGAGTTGCAGAAACAGGCTGACAGGAGCTCCCAGGTCAGTGCTGTTGCCACGGAATTGTGTTTGCTTCAGGTGTAGATGTGAAAACATGGTGTGTTTTTATGTCTGTGTACAGGATCAGTGAGATCCACACTGTGCTCCTGCATCCATGACTAAGTATCCATTTGTCTCCCATTTGAAAAGCCTTTTAAGAACATGAATGTTCAGAAGAAACTTGAGTGCAATGTGAAGATTTTTAATGTAGCAGGAAAAGGCATCATAATACTCAGTGACTGTAGCACAAACTATTTGGAGACTGTTATAGATATTTGAGAGCAAAAGTGATAAAAAAATACCAAAGGGAAATAGCTTTTTTTTTTTTGACACTTAAGGCCTGAGGGACTTTGAGGATGCTTAACTCAAACCACATCACTGGTCTTACAAATGGGTAAGTTTGGGAAAAATCCATATCATCTATTGGAGGAGCCAAGACTATTTTTTCTAATAGTTTCATGTCATCTTAGATATTCTGGTCTGTTAACAGATACAAATAGGATGTAATGGAAAACCAGAAGGAAATCTGCATCCTGATTTTTTGCACTGGAGTTTTTTTGTTATCCTTACTTTTCTGATTTTGCATAAACATGCAATACTTATGAAGACTACAGTATTTAAAGAACAGGCCTGATTCTAACCTGTAATCAGGGCTATTAATTTAATGAGTTGCCAGGAATCAAATAATTGCCCTAATATATGGTATTGAAATACAATCTGACTGCATGTCACAGTGTGTCTGACTCCTGTGAGCACTCCCCCCTCCTTGCTGTGTCCTCCCTGCACATCTCACTGAAGGCAGGCCACATGCCAGTAGAGATTACAAAAATTCTGGTGAGGCACATTTGCTGCCTGCACTGCATAGTGATGGTGGCAGTGATGGTTTTCCTCCTCTAGATCTGGGAGCCAGCTGGATAGAGAAACTCAGAGGAAAAGAAAGGAGGATAGCAAAATAATTGGCTGAAAAGTCTGAGCCATGCCCTGGGGGATGCATGGTGGGACGCCAGAGTCCACAAACCCATAGGTTGTGAGAGTCAATTTATGGCTCTTTATCAAAGACTGTGACAAAGGAACATCTCCATGTTTAAGGTTTTAATAACAGTTTGTGTAGGAGAAGTGGAGTTAAGTAACTCTTGCAGGATTATCAGCCACAAGGGAATAGGTGCTGTCACAAGGCCCAAGTTTGTCATTGGCTTCCTCCTTGAGTTTGGATAATCTGTAGAACCTTTGTGGGTCTCCATCATCTGAAAATTCAGAAATCAAGCTTCTCCTCCTTACAGGGAGCACTGAAGTCAGCATGGTGCTAGTCTGAAATCTCTATTATTATCTCATGAGCTTGTGGAAAACATTGTTGAGCTGTGACTTTTAGAAACAAGTGCTCTCTTTATAGTTGGTCCTCTCCAGATATTTCTGTGTAAAAATTCTTGGTCTCCTGATAACCTGCAGTATTTATTTCCTAGGCTTTCCAGAAGTGCTCTTTTATGGATGTAAACTCAAACAGTCATGCTGAACAATCCAGAAATGATACACATGTTAAAGACATAAGGCCTGGGACTTTAATGCATCACAAGGAAAAGAAGGTAACAAGTGGCAATTGTAGACATGCCACCCAGTCTTGGCATAACCTTCTTTCCTTCAGAACTAATCTTATATCCTGCCTCCTGTTCTCTTTAACTCACCCACCACTGCCCACCGGTTTCCTTCCTGTTATCTCCTGTGGCTCAGAAACACCCACATGGAATTCTGAATTAAACTATATATGTCTCATTAGCAATTGTACAGTGGTTGCATGAAGTTTTATGAACCTGTGAAATCAAAACAGGATCCATCAGTTTCTGTCAGAGATGCTCGTGCTACTCAGAGCATCCTTCCCCTGCTGCTCTGGTGATGGATGCTGAAGCATCTCTCCTAAGCTTGAGGGGAGTTAATGGTTCCTCTCTGTCTCTAGAGCCAATTTGTGCTTTATTTTGTTTCATTTTTTTGGTTCCAGAAATAGTTGTTAGATATTCAGAAATCCCATTCAATTTATTGGATGACAGGATCAAAGTGAATGGGAGGAATTTGTTGTTATGCTCACAGTTAATGCCCAAAATTCAGTCATGGGACTGAGAAGAGGTGCCCTGTGTCTGGGGCTGTAGGCAGCTCAAGGTTAAATTTCACAGCTGTGCATGGGCTGGAGTTGCCAATTGAGTTGGTTTAATTTGGCAGGCAATGTGCAGGACAAGAAGAGGACAGGTATTTCTGTCTTTTCAGACCTCTTTTTTTTGTTTAGTAGTAATGAGTTGCATCACTGCTGGGGTTAGGGGGCTGTGCAGGCATGACAACCTGTCAGCCAAATGGCAGTTTTCAATGAAGGTGGGTATGGTGGGGAAGAAAACACAGCTCTTCAGCACAGCATTTCAACCCTCTCATGCATTCTGTGTGTGTATGCAAATTCTGCCAGGTCAGGGCATTGCACTTCAGGACTTGTGCTGGAGCTGCCCAAACTGCAGTTCTGGTCTAAAGCTGCAAACATCTGGCTGGGTGAGGGTACAGGTTCATGGGTATGAGGGAAAAAGGAAAAACTGTTCTGTGTGTATGACAGTGTTACAGAAGAAAAAAAGTGTGAGTTGATCCTCATTACTGCTGTTGTCAGAATGAGAAGATCATATTGTTACATGAAATCCTGGGTCATCACTCAGGATGCTGCACATCCTGTAGCACAAATAGTTCTTTGAAAAGTGCTGCCAAGTAATTGTCATAAACTAATATTTATTTGAATAACGCAGACTCCAGGAAATTAAGATTAATGAGATCTGTTTTTGTAATCTGACGTGACAGAGTGTTTATTGGCTTTAAATATGGAACATTATGGTCACGATAAAATCATTGAGGAAATGAGTTTTGTTGTGGTTTTATATTTTTTTTTTTTAGTAGAAGAGCAGAAGTTCCTAAAACGAGATATATTCTACAAGGACACCATGAGGTGTTTCACTGGTGCTCGAAACTAGAAGTGGAACTTGCTAAAAAAGGATATACAGTCCATATCCAGAGGCAGCAAGTGCCATTGAGTGACTTGGCCTTAATTCTGGGGGGTCTGACATGTCATGGGACTGGGAGGCACTGAACAAGTCCTGAGGGGATCACAAGCCCTGGTTTGGTTCCCAAAGTGCCTCTCAGGATGACTTCAGGCAGGCCTTGTGCTGTCCTGTTTGTATGAGAGCTCCTCCTCCTTTAGAATACGAGGGATGTCAGGGTATCCATGGAGCAGCTGCTCAGCCCTGTTACTGCTGAACGAGCCTTTGTGGAGCTAACTGTGACTCTGTCTATGAGTGACTTTCTTGCTTCTGTGTTTTGATTGTGAGTAAAGTTTGTCTGTGTAAAATCCTCCAATAGTACATAAGAAAACATCACATAAGGTGTGGGAGCTGTACCTGGTGACCCTCTGTGTGCCTGGGGCGTGCATGCCCAGCCAGGCTGGGGGTCTCTGCGCCGTCACTCATCCATCTCCCTTGGGACAGCAGTGCTCCTGACTGTTCTGCAGGTCTTGATGCTCACATGAGGATAATCTGTCCTTCTGCTGTGTTAGGAGTCAGCTTCCAGTCTAAAGCAGGCAATGTCAGCATTATTGCTTTTGGTTCACTGCCTTCAGGCACTCGAGGCAAAATTACTTTCCTTCTTGGTGAGCTGTCTTTTGACTGTAGGCTTCTTTCTTATTCATGGTCCTGGTGTCTCCTCAGGTCAGTCCTTCACCCTGATCATTGGTGTTTCTCCTAAGTTGTCACTAGCACTTAATCCAAATCCCAGAGAAAAGCCTGGTGTTATGAAACAGCATTTCCAGGGGTCCTCACTTGGAAATAAAGAAAAAAGTCCCCCTGAAGTTTCATTGCTGAGAATAAACATACTTCTTTTGAGCCAGTGGATGACCTCTCTGTTTGGTGTTTGGCATTTCTGCTATAAGTGAATGTAGCTCAGTGTTTCATTCTGCACTTCCACAGGCACCACAGGGTGCCACTGTAATTCTGATGGAATACTAAGCTGCAGCAAGGTTTTAGAAATGCTCAGACTGTAATGATACTAATTGTGATGGAGCAGCACTGCTCAGGTGTGACCTTCTGCTCATTAGAAAGAGCAAAATGTAACTTGAAAATCAGCTTTTATTGGTATAAAGCTTCCTTTCAAGGCAAGCCAGACTCACTGTCAGCCCTTCCACATCAGCCTCCCTTTGATGTGTCCCAGCAGAATGTGACCAGATACTGTGAGACTTTCAGATTCAATCTTATAAAAACACAGGGGGATGCAGGGCAGGGGTTTAGCAGGAGGGTGAAGAGGTCATGGAGCACTGTGTTGGAAATAAGGTAACTAATGTGCTTATGCATATTCTGGAGGCCTTGTTAAAACAAGGTAACATCCCATCCTCACCTAATGCATAGCACAAAACAGTAACATCATGCACTGTTCTGCCAGAATTTGGAATTTTGCCCCGAAGAAAGACAGGAATCAGATGACAGCTTGAGACATGTCTCTGCAGCAGTAAATGGAGTGGTGAGTTCACGAGGTCTGCACTTCCCCTGAGATTAATCTTGGGGGAAGAAAAAAAAGTCCTGTAAAGATAAAAGCCCTGAATAACTAAGTAATCCAACTTTCCCCCTTAGGTGTATGGGGCTACAACAGGATCTCCCACAGATAGTGACCATCCTAAAGAGAAGAGGGAAGGGAGAGCTGAAGAAGAATTGGGTTCTGATTCATCCAGTACAGCTGACAGTAAAATTGGCTTTTCAATGAATGACAGTCCTACATTTAGCAAGGGTTTGTTTGTAGACAGTACAGACTATTCTAACAAAAACCTTCAGAATATGAGCACAAACCTGTCTGGTGTCAGTTTGCCAGAGGAGGACAAACGAAGAGGGGCTCAAGATATCTTAGGATCCCATTTTCCAGCCACTGAGACTGGAAAACAAAAGCCAAACTACAGACTGTCAAGAGATGCTCCCCAGGGCGTGCTGCAGGGTGAAGCCTTGCAGGGCACAGGCAAGCACATCCCCGTCAGCAGCGTTGCCCCTGTGCTGAGGCACACGCAGGAGGCTGCGGGGCCTCAGCCTGCCCTGCAGGAGCAAGAACTTTCTGCAGGCAACTACAGTCAGGTTGTGCTGAGATCCAAAGTGTCCAGAACAAACAGCAGTGAAGAGACAGACTCTCCAGCCAGCTCTCCAAGTGAAGAGAACCCACCCACAGAAAACATTGCCTTCATGATTACTAAAACAGCTGTGCAGGTGCTGTCGAGTGGGGAGGTTCACGACATCGTCAGCCGGAAAGGAGGAGATGTGCAGACTGTCAACATCGACGTGAGGAAGGATGTGGCATCAGAGAAAGGCATCCCTGAGAGCACAGACAGCGAAGAGCCCGTGGTGTGTCTGGACAAAAAGCCTGTCATCATCATTTTTGATGAACCGATGGATATTCGGTCAGCGTACAAACGGCTTTCTACAATTTTTGAGGAATGTGATGAGGAATTGGAAAAAATGATGACAGATGAAAAGATAGAAGAAGAAGAGGAGGAGGAAGAAAATGAAGCACATGAAGTCTCTGAGAGGCAGAAGGAAGAGTCACCAGTAGCTAATGACAGAAAAGCAACCACAGAGGATTCTGCAGCCCATGGTCCCCAGGGGCAGTACCTGTTTAACCTTCAGTCTGACTCTGCAGAAAGCACAGCTCCTGCAGAGGAGGAAAGCACAAAGACAAATTTTAACAAATACCGTCAGATCTATGGGCTAAACACAGAAGCAAACTCAGACTCTGCTGATCAGTTGGGAAGCAGGCAAGATTCTAAGAAAAAATTTAAGTTTAAATTCCCTAAAAAGCAGCTGGCCGCTCTGACACAGGCGATACGGACAGGAACCAAAACTGGGAAGAAGACCTTGCAGGTTGTGGTCTATGAAGAAGAGGAGGAAGATGGGACCCTGAAGCAGCACAAGGAAGCAAAGAGATTTGAAATCACTAGGTCTCAGTCTGAGAGTGATAAAAGTCCTTCTGGGAAGCAAGAGGGACCCTCTGGAGCTGCAGTGTCCCTGTCTAGGACTGATGAAATTCGACAGAGCACATACAGAACGCTAGACAGCCTTGAGCAGACTATAAAGCAGCTGGAGAACACCATCAGTGAAATGAGTCCAAAACCTATCCCTGAAAACACATACACCTCTGAGGGAAGCACTGTCCCCTTCTCTGCCCAGATAGTACCAGAGACCCCATCCCGAGAGCGTGTAGTGCTGGATGAGAGCCTTGCTGGTGTAGAGCCCCCTGCATCACTCCCAGCCACTTCACGTAAGGTACCTTAGTCTGAGAAATCAAACCTCCAGCTGCTTTCTAAAATCTGCAATAATCACCATTAAACAAGAGGGTCTTGTGATTTGTTTGCTTCCTTTCAGGTGGCTTGTTTGGGCTCCCCACGAGGTGTCTAACAGCTAATAGACAGTGGTTTTTGGGGGATTTTTTAATCTGTGCTGCTGATTGGTGATGGGCAAATGCAGGGGAGCTGGGTTGAATAATCCGCTGTGTGAAATGACAAGTGTCACTGACATGAAATCCAGGCTGATCAGTAGCTGAGCAGTTTTCTCCATTTGATTCTGGAAATTAACACCTGCGGTGTGAAGCTCCTGAACTTTCCCTGCATGTAGTACTGTGGCTTTTTTTCGGCGCATGGTGTGCAGTGCTCCCTTCAAGCACTCTGGCCCTGACCACGCCTTCTTGTCTCCCCTCCCTGCCCCTCCACTCGTTTCCACAGGGCTCCAGCGCTGCCTCCCAGACAAGCCGGATGCCAGTCCCCATGGCCTCAAAAACTAGGCAAGGGAGCATGGAGAAACCAGGCAAACAGCACAAGCTGCAGGATCCACGCCAATACAGACAGGTAGTTTTACCCTAAACCCGCTGTTCGGATGGACATTTCTTGTTGTTTGTTTATTTAAAAACTCCAGTAACTGACTGAGATTATACCAAATATCGGATGCCTGAGGTCTAACTGGACATCCTGGATCCTGGGGGCATGACAGTACTGATCTTTTCACCATGCTTGTGCATGCATGTCTGCAATAAAACACCTGCTGCTTTTTTTGTTTGGTTGGGGTTTGGGTTGTTTGTTTGTTTGTTTGTTTGTTTATTTGGTTTAGTTTTTTTGGGGTTTTTTTTTGGTTTTTTTTAACTATGTTATTCAGCTGTAATTTAAGACATCAACTACCTGTTTACTTTCCGTTTGGTTAACGTGGTGGTTCTTAGGAGTGGGAGTGCTTGTGTTCAGTGTTGCAGGAAGCCTGGACTAACCCGTCGGTGCAGGTGGCGGTGGGTGTTAACCGGGATCACCTAATGCCAGCATGGCCGCGCAGTCCTGCTCTGTAACACGTAGGTCGCGCTTTCACCGAGCTCTCGTGGCTCTCTCTATGCACTCTCCCTTGGGCACTTTGGGTTTTCTACCAGATCCAGTCCGTGGCTGCAGGACTTAGCTCAGGCCTCGAACTGTTAGTTCTGATTCTCTGTAGGGCTGTTTTCCCAGGTCCTGTTGGTTTATTGTGTTACTGGCTTTCTGACAAACTGTCTCCTGACATCTTTATTTGCAGGCTAATGGAAGTGCTAAGAAAGCTGGTGGGGACTATAAAGCTACTTCTCCTACCCTACCTGCTTCTAAGATCCCAGCCTTTTCTCCCACTTCTGGGAAAAGCAGCTCAGCACCTGCTTCTAGCGGTGACAGCTCTAACCCTCTTAATCCACCTACTAAAACCTCCATTCCTTCCTCCTCCCTTCTCGCTCCTCAGACAGGTCGCATCACTTACTCTACCTCCCTCATCCCCTCTGTCTCTAACGGTTCCTCCAAGTTTCAGAGCCCCACTTACCCAGGGAAAGGTCACCTCTCCTTCTCGCTGCAGACTCAGAACGGCCGACCACCCCCTCCTTCCTCCTCTACCTCCCCCCCCTCCTCTATCTCCCCTCCCTCCCTGAGCCAAGGTATGAAGAGCATCAGGACAATCCACACCCCTAGTTTCAACAGCTACAAGGCACAGAACGGGAATGCCGGCAAGCCCGCCCCATCCACGGTCAAGGAGCCATCCTAAAGGCTAAGCACAGCACACCTGCCAGGTCACCAAGGCTTTTTGTTCACTTTCAGAGAATCCGCAGCCAATATTTTAACCAGGGAATGTAACCATTTTATTGTATCGCTGGAGGCTTAATACTAATCACGTGCTAAATACTGAGTTACTACACTAGATTAGAGTGAAGCTTTTTGGAAAACGGTTGCTGTTGTAATGATAAAAGAGCATTTTCTTTCTATAGGCAGCATCTTACAAAAAGTGTGAAGGTGTGTGAGTGAACTTGACTGTGTGTGCACAGCAGTGTACTGAGCATGGGGAATTGTATGGTTAAAAATTTACTAAGTTGTTTTGTATAAAGCTATTTTTCATTATGGGGTCTAGAAATGAACAGAGATATACTAAAGTGTGATTATATTCAACTGTAAAACTGAAACTAAAATATTTTTCTTTTATTTTGGTGTTATTTAGCTTTGTTACAGATTTCTATTTTTGTCAACAAATGTCATGGTTCCTTTCAAGATCTTTTTGCCAAAACATTTTGATACTATTGTAATGTACATTTGAAAGTAGTATGCTGGACAGTAAACCTCTGCACAAGAAACAGAACAAGACTGGTCTTATGCGTGTATGAGGCAACTCAACTTATTGCACTGCCATTCAGATTATATTTAAGAATTTGCCAGACAAGGAAAAAATAAATTGTTTTACACATATAGATAGTTGCTGATTACTTTTTTTCTTAGCTAAATCCACCCTTTTTCCTTCACTTTTATTTTACTGAGACCTGGTAGCCCATTAACTCATTGTGGATTTTAAAATGTACACTTCAGTACTGTTCTGTATACTGGCAAACCTTTGTACATATCTATAAATATCTATAAATAAATAAATACTGTATGTGGCTGGGCACATAGAGTAGTTTTACCACACCAAAGTTAATTTTTATGCATGCTTAAAGATATATATGGGGAAGGGTTGAAAAAGATGGATATCAGTTAAATAGGAGAAGAGCAAGAAACTTGCATAGCTAATGGTTTTGTAAATAAATTTATTTGTATAACACCATAATGTAATATACAGAACTATGATAAGCAAAGATCTTTACAAAAATAAAGGGCTGCATGCTTATTTATTTGTATTTTGTCACTAGTAACTTTTCGGATGGTCTCAATTGGCTGATCAGCTGTTTGCCTGAGGGTGGTAAGCCATTAGGAGAAAACTTTATTTTCCCCAGATTAAGGACATACATAGTTATTAATTTCAAAATGGGGTCTTTGAAACTGCTGCTGATAAAAGCTTCTTGCTGGAACTCCAAGTCAGAAAACCAGCAAGCAAAGAAAAACCTTTGAGTGACTGAATGAGGTTACATCCCTTCCACCTTGAGGTATTCCTTGTTTTATTTCCCCTTGTGAAAGGGGGAATTTCCTAGAAGCATCATTCCAGAGCAGTGCCCTGCACATCACATGCAGCTGGAGAATAAGCACTGAGCCATCCCTCAGGAACATTCCCCAGGGACACAGCCCTGTCTGCCTCCAGTGCCTCAGGTGGTGCCATCCCCTCCCTGGCACAGTAGCTTTGACTCTGGGCTGAGCCAGGCCAGGATGGGCTGGGGCTCCTGAGCCAAGGCAAAGTGTGGGGCACAGTCAGAGCATCCACAGGGAGCCTCTGGAGAGAATCCTCCCCTGCAGCCAGGATGAACAGCAGGGACTGGAGGCTCCAGTGCCTGCTCTGTTCTGCCCTTTCTCACACATGGAGTACGGCATTCCCTGCTCCAAAGGGAACCTGCCTCATCCTGTGCTGTAGCTTGTTACCAGCTCCCTGTGCAACAGAGAGCACACACAGAGCACCAGCAGGCTGGGTACCCTCCTCCCAACCTCAGGCTAAATGATGGATGGAGCAGGATTTGTTCCTGTTTGTTTGTCTGACACCTCCCAAGGATTGGACACTTAATGAAAAGGTGACTTACTAATAAATGGTCTGTAATGGCACTTGAGGTGTCCCCCATGAGCTGTGGCACTGGCAGGCAGGGTCTCCCATGGCTCTGGCACTGCTCCCACAGCTGCTGCTCAGAGCTTCTGCAGCACAGTCTCTGTATCTGGCTGAATTTAGACAGGGACAATGGTTTTATCATTAACCAAGGCCCCTGCAGCCACTGGTGTGCACAGGCAGCAAGGCAGTGCTGTGCTCAGTGCCTGTGATGGTCACTGTGAAAATTGCCATCAGGCAGCGAACACTACACCCACCTGAGGCCTCAGCTACATTGTGACCTGCACTTCTGGTGCAGCTCTCAGTGCTGGGGTGCGGCACCCCCAGGAAACAACAGGCTCAGCCAGCTCATAACCCACTGCACAGGCAGGACTGCCACCAGTCAAGAACTGTTTACTCCCTCTCCATCCTGCATCCAGAAATGAAGTTATCGGGCTTTCACAAACAGGCAGGGAAGAGCTGTACACAGGTTCTCACCCAGCAAAACTATCAAGTCTTTAAATAAATTCCTTGGACACAGAAGAAATCAGAACTGGACACTAGTGAAAAAGACACGTTTCCCACTGCAAACCTGTTATGAAGAGCAGTTTTGGTGAAGGTGGCTGCCGCTGAAGTTTGGATCAAGCCATGGCACAGGTACCACTGCAAGAGCAGCTGTGCCCAGCCCCACTGCTCTGAAATCCAGCAGTGAGGCAGCTCACTGAAGGAACTGGAAGGTGAGCAGGACCTTCCTGCTGCCTGCTGTAGTCAGAGCCAGCCAAGGACTTCACAGCAGAGTGAGCACCATCCGTGTCAGCCAGTTCTTCCAACCAAAGTGACCCAGCAGAGCCCCTGTGCTGGGCAGGACACAGAGCTGGGAAGGCAGAGCCAAAGAGGGTGCATGTAGCAGGAAAAGGGAGGGATGTGCAGGACATCTGAAGTGTACAGGGCCAAAGTCCATCTGATCCCCACTGAAAGGCAGGTTTAAGGACTCATGGATTCAATAGCAGATGGTTAAAGGCAGGTTTTTTTAGTCTCCTTGACTGGGAGCCACAGGTACATGCACCACTTCAGCCCAGCTTTAAACCATCCCCACTCAGGCCACTCATCAGCCCATGCCCCTTTCCAAAGGCTAGCACAATTAATTGGTTAATTACTATCTAAAAGTGAATGGTGTTACCACCTGGCTTTGGGAACAAAACCACAGCTTTTTGTAGCAAATGAGGCCACATTTCAAACTTATCCTGCCTGAACAAAGTGGAGAGGCTCTCAGAGGCTGCACAGGAACCCAAGGCCCTTCATGTGCAGCTCTGCAGCAGCACAAAGGAAGTTACTAAACTGTCTGGACTGTGGCCATGTCTTAATTCCACAGCAACAGTGCTGTGAGCGATACTAATGGGGACCGTAACAAGTCCTTTAAATCCTTACAAAGCAGTCACACAGCACCTTCCAGCCACCACACTGCAGAACAGGCACTTCAGACTAAACCACTCATCACCACTGAAGCAGGAATTGGTGTTAGGGACCGTTTAAAAAATCCATACACTACCATTCCAATCAACAGGTTTTTATTATTTCTCCATCAGATCTCAGCTTTTCCTGTCCCTAACAACTTGCAGCTTCACAGCTCCAACCCTCAGACCCAAAGTACTTTCAAAGCCTGCCTGAATCCTTCTAATGAAATACAGGAACAAAAATTGGATATAAATAGCAATGTGTAGGAATTTTGTTTAAACATTAAAAAACATTCCTTTTTGCTCCATGACCAAACACTGGCACAGCTTGCCCAGGGAAGTTGTGGAGCTTTCAACTATATTAAAAGATTAAATCCCAGCCATAGTCCCAGTCCAGAGCAATCTGCCCTGGCTGCACAAGAGCTCAGTGATCCCTGCCCACCTCACCTGCTCTGCAACCCTGTGGAGTTGCCCATCCCACTGAATCCAGCTTCCTGAGGGGACAGCATCCACCTCAGGACAGTCTGTTGTATGCATGCAGTTCCCTCCTTGAGTCAATCAATCAGGCTGTCACCCTTCTCTTCCACAGGAGGGGGAAAAAGAGCAAGGAAAAAAAAATCCACAACACAGTAAAAAACAACTACAGATAAAGATCTGAGGTAGCTGCTGTTAAGATCGGGGCATAGCAATGACTCCTAAAAACGTCTGTTTTCTCAGCTCCCACACTGGCTGAAATTTTAGGTGACCCAAATCTTGGCAGTCTTCAAGAAGCAGAAAAAGCATCAGCATTTTTCCAGCCTCACATATGCAGTCACTCACTACTTTCTTCAGGGGGACTCAGTAACCTCCTCTCCCTGATGCCCCTGGGAGATGCTCCCAAGTCATGGGTTTCCCATGCATGTTCCACACTACCAGTGCAGCAGCAGAAAATACCATGGAGGCTGATGAGCTTGAAGAAATTTGTACCTCCAGCACTGTCAGCAAATACAAGTCATGTTTTGTGTGTTTGTTTTCTAAGTTCCTAATTTTTTCTTCATTTAATACAATTACAGTTTTATGTTTTCAAGACAAAAGTTGACAGCATTGTGTCTGGGTTCAGGAGTAAAATTATCAGTTATCTATAAACACAACAAAATGGAAATTAACCCATCAAAGGGGCTGTCAAAGCAGAGGATGGTGCAGACCCCCAGGCTCCCCTGTGCACCTCCCTACGTACACTCTTTCACTGAGAGGACTTCTGTGACTTCCTGTGGATGCTCAGCACACACTGATGAGCTGCTGAGACTAATGAGGGGACAAAACACAGCTCCAGTAGAAGACAATGGGTACCCGATGATGAACAGCATTTAGAGGTGCCACAACACTATTCTGAAAGCCCAGTAAAACGTTCAAGTGCACTTTACTGTCATGACTGAAACAAAAGCCATCCTCAGTTACTCTGCCCTTCACAAAACACACCCATTCCTCCTGACACTGCACACAGGAACACTGCTAATGCACCCACCTCCCTCTGCTCCGGGGGAAAAGACATTTTACTTTGCATGGAGACCACAAGAACATGGCTCATTTTTATGGGACCTGGTATTAGATGCACCCAATTACGTAGTGAGAACTTTCACAGAGGTCAGCTGTTACATCTGGGACTTTTCTTCAGAGCCAATTTTTATAACGATTTCTCAGAAGGATCAAAACCAGAGCACATCAAAGCACAGGACTGTTACAGTCACTCGGAAAAGAAATGAGGTCTGCCTAAAAGCACATCAGCCAACACATCCCAGCACCACAATTCCTTCTCCTTGCACTAACTGGGCACACTGATAAGAGATTTAATCCTCTGCCAAGCAGGAAGAGGGTAAGACACACGGACACATGAACAACTGCTTTAAGTTGGTGTGCAAGAACATACAATAAAAAAAATATAACAGACAGAGTTCATACACAGATGAGTTTTTAGGGTAAAAACACTTTTTTTAAAGTTAAAATTATAAAAAGTCCAAGACCCAAACTGCAGTATTGTTCTCACTGGCAGATACTAATACTCATTCTGACTTTACAAAACCTGCACATTAAACATAAACCCACTTGCTGTGTACCTTAGAATCAAATTATGTATCAAGATGAAGATATTAGCCAACTGAATTTCTTTCACCTGCTGACCTGCACAGTGTAGCCTCACAAACAAAAGATTAATGAGAGGTGTCCTTCATCCAAGAGCAGCTGCTGACTGCAACTTATAAACGTGACATTTCAGAACTGTTCATCAGGAAGAACTCAAATCACCCAAAGAGTCACCAAAACAATTTTATTTCCAGTGTTTAAGTGGGTATGCACACAGGCATGATACAGGTTTGGATTCATTAGGTCTTCATGCAGAATTATATTCTCGATAAAAGAAACCAGTTCCATCCAGTATCCACTATCTACACGCCTATGTTACAACATTTATATCAAATCTGGTATCTGAAGAAAAGATACACATGTAATATGTACAGTTAAGTTACTTATTTTACAGAAAGATTAGAAATTCAAGTCACATAAAACTCAAAATCTGTATTAAAATTGGAAATATAAAACTCCAATATTTACTGGAATGCCTAAGGAATGGAAGCTCTGTAGCCACCTGTGTTAACATTTGTAAAATGTAATGAAACTCATTAACAGTAAAATGCATTCATTTGTTTGTAATAAGTTTCTCTAATTTAGCAATATGGCACCCTAACAAACCAAATGAATTTATAATGAGGCACTTGTTAGTGACTAAACCAAAAGAACAATTTTCCTGCATACTAATGCTGGCCAACTCTCAGTCAGAAAACCATGTATACACTACACAGCATGTTGCATCAGATGCTTTGTTCAACATTTGTATGCAGCCATCAAATATACTTTTTCTTAAAATATATATATATATATACTTTAACTTTAGTGTTCTTCTGGCTGTGGTAATGCACTGTGAAGACGTTCCACAGAGCACATTGATGAAACCAGCCCAAATGAAGGCTGCATAACAACAACAGTACAGGAAAAAAAATTATATATGTACACACACACACGCACACACACACGCACACACAGAGTTACTGGGAAGTGTAACAGTAAGTTAATGAATTGCTGCAGTGGACATATCTCCCCATTTCAAAGATACTGGTAAAATCGAGATCTAACCACTTGGGTCCCAGACAGTTTATGAGGATGGGCATCAACTGCTGGGCTGAAGTTGTTTTTGTTCATGTTCTGGTAATTTTCACCATTTACCTGGTCTGGTGGCTGAAATGGTCCCGAAGGTGGTGTTCTATTAATTAAAGTCAAGCTGCTGGAAGAGCTGCCTTCATCTGCCTGCATCTCTGCAGATGAGGGCAGTTCTACCTTTGATACCTCTGCTAAGTTAGTGTTCTCAAGTCTGGGCTTTCCAGTTTCACCCGTATTAAGGTCAGTTGTGCTAGTGCGTAAACGTTCTCGTGCAAGCCAGTCCGAGATCGACAGGTCCTGGGCTGGACATTTGGGCTTCAACCGAGTCACAGCTGAAAGCTCAGATTCTCTCTCTCTACTTTGACTTGGTTCTTGAGCTTTCCAAGCATTCAGGACGCTTATTTCAGCAAAATCCCTCTGCCCTCCAAGTGTGTGCCTTCGCCTGATATTCTTTCTCTTTGCAGTCTCTGCAGAGTTAGCTTTCTGATTCCCAACTCCAAACATGTCATCAGCAGATGATTTGAGTCGCAGCTTTAACCTGTCTGTAATCTTGAGTCTCCACGTAGGTTCTTGTTTGTCAGCCTCGCTTTTGGCAGATGTAGCTAAACTGCTTGTAGATCTTCCTTTTTTCATGATGTCAAACATTTTGGTCACAGTAGGCAAGTCCTTCTCACTCTTCGCATCCCCTGACCCCTCACTGTCTGTTTTGTGCCGTGCAGACTTTCTCCTGGAGAGTGTATCACATTCGATAAGTTTGTGTGAGCTAAAAAGTCTGCGGCTCTCTAACTTTGGCGTGGAACTTCCCTCAGTACAACTTACTTCGCTTTCTTCAGAGTTCCTCCGACTGGTCTTTGCCACTTCTGGAACTTTCCCTTTGGACAGCCTTTCGGCAGCAGCGCTGGTAGCAAAGACAGGGAAGTCACTTTCACTGTCCGTCTCCATCGGGCGCCCTTCGCTGATCAATTCACTTCTTTCATCATCAGCTTCTTCTCCCTTGCTTTCTGTCACTGACTGCACCTCAGGGCTCAGCATACTGGCATCTAAACCAGTCAGATACATAGTAGATGAAGTAGTTGAGTAATCTGAGGTGATGGAGCTGACATCAGCTGCTAAAAACTCATTGTGTTTAATTTCAGGGCTGGCTACTTTTTTGCATGAGTATCTGTGCTGGGAAGCCTGGGAGGAAGTGCTTAGCATAGTGCCAGAATCAGACACTGTCTCCTCAACCTGGGAAGAAGATTGTGAAATAGGCATTTTTGGGTTATTCTTCTGCATGGTTTGAGGACAGTTGGTATTTGATGATTTTGTACATTTTTCATGGTAAGGCAGTGAAGGTTCCTCTGTCAGGATATTTTCTCTCTTTAATGACTTCTTTTCATCCTTTACAACATTCACATCTTTTTTACTGCTGTTCTCTTTTTCCTTCAGGACAAACATCCTTTGTTTTCTCCCTATCTCTCTCTCTCTTTCATATTCCCCTTTAGCTGTGTTCTCTTTTGCTGTGTCAGCACGAGATTGTTCTGCAAGCTCCTTCTTGAAAAACACATTATCCAACTCATCCTCTGAGCTACTTGGTTGTGGTTTCTCTTTCGTTTTTTTCCGCTTGCGACTAGCTGCTGCAAAAATGGAGGACACAAGCAGTTCCTTGCTATACTGATCCTTTCCAGAACCCCAAGAACCCTGTTAAAAAAAGGGAGAGGACATAATTAATTCTTTCAAAAGGAAACATTCAATATTGAACAGTTAAAAAACACATCTTGAGGTTCACAGTAGAAAGTGCATCTTCATTCAAGAAACATTTACATGCTCTTTCTGTACTTGAAATGACATTGCCCAAAAAGTGAATTCCCTTCCTGAGCATTCTACTTTTTATCTGAGTCCCTTCAACTTAACAAAGACTAATTTGTGTATACCACTATTTAGTTTTTGACTGATTAATAAAACAGGTCCCATTGCAGTAAGAAAACCTTTTCAAGACCGGTTTGCAATTGCTTCACAGATGCCTCACAATCCCTCCTTTCAAGGTCTTACCTATTCAAAAAGGCTAATTGCTCCATTTTTCAGTTCATCTTTCATCTTTCAGACTGAGTTTGTAAATGGTATCAATTAATTACTGCCAATAAAATGAATGTTACTCAAAGCCAGTTAAAGTGCAGAAAATTTAAAAATAAACTTCCTTATTTTAGAGGAATTTACCTTTAAAATAGCACAGAAACAATAAAAGTACAAGCCAAATTATTCCATTTTATGAATTAAAAACTATTTTCACTACTCTAACATTACCACCTGGCCCCTTCAAAGCTGTGCACCTTTCCTACCTAATGCCTCTGCTACAGGCAGTGAGTGTGGTGTCCTGGAAATTGGGCTATTTTGAGGAAACAGCTGAGCCACCAAACATCCTCACAGAGCAGCTGTGTTGGCACCTCCACAATGAACCAGCAGGATGCTCTGAGTCCTATTCCCAGCTCCAAGGGGGGCACACCTGGAATGCAGGCCAGCACAGAGCTGTGCCATGACCACACCAAGGTCAGCTGTGTGCTGCCCTGTCAGCCTCTGCTACAGACACCCAGTGTTACAGCTACTGAACAACAGACCAGGAGACAAAGATTTGTCCATGTGTCAGATGAGGGATTTGTCATTGACTGCTTTGGTAGATGCAGCTAACTGCACACAAGTACTTTTCCAATATAACACTTCAAAAATAGGTTATGAGAAAACAGTTCTACCTCTTACTCAAGAAATTCTACATAAGCTCTATAGTACACCTGCATAGCAGTGATTTAATAAAGAAAGCATCTAACAGATTTCAGAAGCTTTTAACTATATGATAAAAAATCATTTACCTTAGATTTT
The DNA here is from genome assembly GCF_029582105.1 of Oenanthe melanoleuca. Lineage (NCBI taxonomy): Eukaryota > Metazoa > Chordata > Aves > Passeriformes > Muscicapidae > Oenanthe > Oenanthe melanoleuca. The sequence goes on from NC_079335.1 coordinate 131,766,094, forward strand.
GCTGAGTCACTAGTAGCTGAATCTGTGGAAAAAGTAAAAAAAAATTCTGCTCAGTTCTGTGCAACTTTTTAGTTGTTGCTACAGACAATGCTGAACTTATGAAAAAGACAAGCACATAACAAGATGTGAAGCAAATTAAAACCAGAACAGAGTGAATAGTCAGAGCTCACAAAGATGCAAGCTGCACCACAGAAAGCCACCGCCATGAAAGGATGCTGTGAATTGTAGGCAGAACCAGCTCAATGATAGGAATGGCAAAGGAGCCCTGTTCTTCAAAATAAAAAACAGAAATACTAGTGTTTATTCAATGCTTTAAGTATACAGCCCCTGCAAAACCGCAGCTGAGAGACCTTTTCAGGATGGCACTGTGTACTCTCCTGAGATTCAGGATACACAAAGCAAAATTGGGTGTCTTTGTACAGTTGGCTCCCTAGGTACAAATCATGGCTCTTGTAGTCATATTCTTTTTGTGAGATTTTAAAGAAATTAAGTCATATTTTCTGTGTAAATCCCCAATTACACATCCCTCTCCACCTCTTATTCCATACAGGTAAGATTTTATTTTTAAGTTGTCTCGATGTCTAGATGTCAGCAGCTACCAGTTTTGTACTTCCCCACAACAAGCGCTTTTATGAAATGAAAAATGGACACCATAGTTTCACTGTCTCGCAAAACCCAAGATTATACAATTACAAAGGGGGTAGGAAGGGGCTAGCACAATGACTAAAAAACATGAACTTGGGACTTTCTGCCTGGGAAGAAAGAGCTGAGCCCCCTGCCACACCCCTTTTTGACACATGGCTAATGCTTTATGACTAGAAAGACTGGTAGACCATACCATGCTATTTCTCCTCAAGGTCTGCTTCAGAGATAACAAGAAACAGCAGAAAAACTTTTAAAAAGTAGCATTGATCTGTTTAAAATACTCTTAAAAGAAAATTTACAGCACAGATCAACTTGGGGTTTTTCCATTTACAAGAAACGGGGATTTCTGCAGACAAGGCAGCCACAGTGTGGGCAACAGTCCTCCTTCTTCCTACAGTTCCAGCTGTCCATCAGTGACATCACAGAATCCACTAATGACATCACCGTGTGATAGACTCCTCCCACTTCGCCTGTTACAACATCAGTACAAAGTGACTGTTTCAGTAAGTGCTGAACAACCCTTTGAGAACTGAAACAAAAGCTAGAGACGAAGGGGTAACATTCGTGGGATACAACATGCTGGGTTAGTGCAATAGTAGAGTGAAGGGAGGAGGGGAAAAAGTCACCAAAAAAGAGCCTGTAATGCTTATCCTTAGCCACAAAAGAGGATGGCATTTATAAACAGAAGGAAATCAGCTTTAGTATAAACATACTGCAACATACTTAAAGTGTCCATCACTTGATAAGAAAACATAACTCAATTTTTTGCATTCCTAATGTTGGGAAGGAGCATTATTAGAACAGCACTGAAGATGAGTCTTTCTGCCATCACAACAAATCATTTTATAGCAGCATATCTGCTTAACCTCACGATGATGATTGCATGGATTACTGTGAATAAATAAAATACTATGTGCAAACCTCATCTTTTAATGATTAAATTCCTGTTAGACAAAGAAGTCTTCCAAATTATATCATGCATGATTATCAACAATTCAAGTCTGTAAGAAGTGTTAAATGATCTTTTGGAAAAGAGGAAAACATTTTATTAGTAAAAGAAAACAAGAAGAGAGAGTTACACTGAGTTAACAGAGTAGGTTATTCTAGCCTATGCATTAACACTGTCCAGGCAAGAGTTACCTGATACGTCTCCAGGAGATACTCCCGTTCTTCCAATGTTGGTGAGTAAATGATCTATGTTTGGCACTGGCTGAGATTCTACAGTGTTTTCCTCCTGAACTGCTGTCTACAGTTAATAAACAAAGATGTCTTCATCATCGTTTCACACATAGTTCATTACGATTCAACAGCATTTAGAAAATTGCATTATTCACCTGAGAACACGAGGAAAGCGTGTCCTATTTTCCTTTATGCTTTTAAAACAAATGCATGGCTTGCTTTTTAAAAAAAAAATAGAATTCATTACTACAAGGACTGGAAAGCTAAAAAGGTGCTTCTGAAGAGCAAACCATACAGTGACATAGTAAAAAATATACAGGCGTTCTAGAGGCAGCAGAAGCAGATTCTAAACTAAGGCAGTTAAAACACAAGTATTTATGCCATAATACTTACAAGAGGTTCATCAGCATCATCTTCTGTGAAAAACCAGTCATGCTAAAAGTTAAAACAAAAAAGGTGAAGACCCCACAGGAAATACAAAACCCAAATGTGGCACAATCAAACATAGATTTTACTAAACATGAGAGTTTGATGGATAAATAGCCAGACCCAAACTGGCCCAATGAGAAAAAAGCTGGTTGATCTGTGTACAACTTTGTTTTTAGAATAATGAAATGCATCCACTTACTTTTTGGATGAGTGTTTCTACAATTTTATATTGGTCTGGCATGTGCGTAACCATGTGTGTCATGTTATCATCAGATGTCCTCACAAGTGTTGGACCAAATACTATTGCCAGGTTTCTTGGTTCCATCTAAGAAATGAAATATTTCCACATCAAACATTTATAATGAGAAAATACAGTAATATGGCTAAGCACATTAATATAACACTATTAATATATATGAAAACCATTTAAAATAAGGAGATGAAAGAGTTTTTTAAAAATACATTACTGACTCAGGTAGGATGTTACACTACACCAAAACTCTCCTATATGCAGCTGCAATAAATATACCCAACATTTCTGCAATTCAGAGTTCCAGCCTTCCTTAACCTACAGCAAGCAAATGGCTCCACAAGCCTAAAAAACTCAAGAACCCAGACATATTCTTTACACTTTCAGGGGGATCTTTTCTTCTTTCCTTAAAGAAATACTGATGCTTGGAAACACCAATGTTTTCAGAATTTTTTGTTTTGCAAAAAGACATTGATAGCTTCCCATTTCTTTTTCCTGAAAACATAAACATCACACATACAAAAAATTAAGCTGGCAATCACTTACTGTATTATATCTACTAACAAAGACCTCATTCAATTTGCACCAACTTCAGAGGAGGTGGCAGAACAAACATCACAGGCCCAAGGTATCTATTTGTGAGAACACCTCCACATTATGTGATCAGGTCGCTACTTTTAAAGTGAATTAAGTATATGTCTAATGTTACATCTCTGACAAGAAATTTCAAGAAGCAGCAGCAGAACTTACCATCTATTTTTGCTTACTTCTTTAACTTCAAGTTTACTGTTCTAGTATAGAACAGACTAGTAATACACAAGAGGCAAAGACTTTGTGTCTACCAGAAGTAAGTTGCAAACATGACACAAACCCCTAATGCTCTCTTGAATTGTCTTTTGACAAGTCACACAACTGTAACAACACCTCATTCATCTAGCATTATATATATTCAACAATATTAACAGTATTTAACAACATTTATGCAATCCAAAACTATAAAATGATAAAAAAGCTTCCTTTAGGCACTGCACTTAAAAATGACATGTACTATAATTTCCTTATAATATTGCCTGTAATTTCACTATAGTTTATAATATGTTGATTTTTTTTTTTTTTAATGAACACACAAATACTTTTCTTTCATATTAACTGGAAGGTATTATTTGCAGAACCTACCATATTCACCTCAACTGATCTTTTAAACAATTTAAGGGGATTTAAATGATTTGGCCACAGGCTCTTCTATATACTATCAATTATATTAACATTTTTTCCTGTACCCTGCACATTGGTAGCCAAGCCACCACGTTACCTGTCCTGAGGTAAACATCCACAAGCACACCCATATTATGTACAGCTTTGCACTCAGCTACCCCCTCCCTGAGAGCTGAAAAAGGGGACACTACTATAAGCATTTACTGAAGGACTATAGCATGCACAGAAGCACTAACACAAGCTACCTCTTTCCCACCCTATGGAAATTACAAAAAATTACACTTAGTGGTGGAAAAAGACCTGGTAGTAATGAACAGCCACCATTTACATTATGAATTTTCTTTCTTAAAACCAGCCAAACAGCATCTATATGGCAATCAAATACTCAAGTAACTATAGGAAGTCCTAGTCTTAAGCATCTCTCAAGCATCCAGAAGCCAGGCTTCAAAGAAAGCTATCAGCAGGTTTATTCATCTGTGCCCTGCCCAGGCACAGTCTTACTGGTGCCTAGACTGGATTACAGGAAATTTACAGACTTGGGATAAATTTAGGATGCAAGAAGTTATTCCCAAAAGACTGACTACCAGCTTGAAAAAACATAATTCACATTAAACATGTGCATACTTTGCAGGAGTACTTCTCCTAACACAAGAGCATTCTCCACATAGCAACACTCCCTAGTTTCATCTACAATAATAAATTATTACCTTAATTAGAAATGATCCTGCACAAAAATAATACCTAACAGAACAAACCAAAATACTTCATATGTTTCTAATACCTTGTTCTTTTCTGAGTTTTCTGCTACTGTCTTCAGATGTGCAGAAAGAAACTTCAGAGTCTCATAATGGTGTTCAGGTAAATCATGAATCTGAAACAAACAACCAGTATTGAGAACACTGAACATTTAATACTAATTTTGTAGTGTACCTACAGTATAACTGATTTTAGTTTACCAGTCTCTTCAGTGTTTTCAGACGCTCAACAGGATCTTCTTTTCTATTGGCATCTATAAAGTCTGCATATTTGTCTGTTAAAAAAGCAGAAATTATATATGAGTTTTTACATCTATATATGTATGCACATAAACCCCCACCTGCCAGCCCCATTCCCCCCTGAACACTAGTAACATACATAAATAAAAGAATGACGTCTGGAAGTCATTAGCCCATTATATTGTAAGTGTATGTTTTGTATGACAGTAGGGAAAAAAACCTCCAGCTTTCATTGAATACTGCAACAGTGGAACTGAAAGTTTTACTCTTTTACTTGCATATTCATAATCCCTTCACATCAGAGAAATTTTATTTTACACCTCTCATTCTTAAGATGATCACCACGACTGCCTTTCCTTTAGGAAAGACAACATTTATTGCAGAGTGGGGATGATTTCCCTGGATTTTCTCTCAAATCATCTGAATGTTGTAAGACAAGTGTTCAACTGCAATTCCTAGAGACAAAGCTGTAATGAAAACAACCTACCGTTGGTGAAGAGGGGCTCTGGGAGCTTTCGGAAGAAGGATTTCAGCAAACTGCTTATCACGTTCAAGTCACGCCATTTCTATGTGTTTGAAAGAAAAGGTCAGACATGCTTTGTATTTCTATGATCACAACACAACCAGGAGTTTTGGGCATTTTCATATGAAATTAGTGTGATCAAAGACTTACATCATCATGCACATCAATGTCAGTCATTCCTTTGTTGAGCTCTTCTTGCATACTTGAGATGGCAGCATTATTTCCAGGCACTCTGTAAATACCTGTGTACTCAAGACCTCTTTCTTCAACCAGTTTGCAGCATATATCAACAATCAATGGAATATACTAAAGAAAAAGAATTGTATAGATAAATAATTGATAAAAAAAGTATTATAAATTTACAATGAAAGAAAAACTCTACTTCCATACTTTGTTGGTATGAGCTGGAGGGCAGTCATCTAGTCTAACACCAAATGTTCCAACAGCAGAGGGCTTCTTTTCAAATGTCTTCCTCATAATGCTTGGAATGCCTTTTCTCCATGTCCCTTTGTCTTTTGGTGGGCTTGTCTCATCTTTTTGTTGTAAGAATAGTGGAAAAAAAAAGAAAATAAGTAAGAAAAAGAGGAACATTTATGCCACAAAACTGACTGTAAATACAGGTAACAGACTTGCAAAGAGGAAGTGACACCTGCTGCACTTTTAGCTTTTACCAGCCTGGCTTTATGCAATAACTCATTAAACATTAGTCTGTCTTAAACACAACTTCTGTTACTCTTCTGTGGTTCAAAAGATAAATCTGAACATATTCACATCCCAGACTTAGAAAAGCAAGTAGCTGGATGGTACTGTGACATTTCATCATTCTAAGACTAAAAGTAGATAATCTACTAAATTTAAACTTGAAATTTATATAAACTACTAAAATTAAAAAAAACCCAAAATCTATATTTAGTAGCACAACACTAAGTCTCCATGGAATTACACTGCTGCACAAAAATACCCAGCAAACTCCAGAGCCATGCTCACACTCATGCAGACTCACTCCTTCAGAAATTATCAGATTTTAGTCACTCCTGAGTAATACAAACATCTAACACAGTAAGTACTTCTTTCTTATCTCTGGAGATGTTCTTTCAATAGACTTCAGATTTACTCAATATGTGCAATTTAGTTACACGTGTAGCACTGCAGAAGCAAAGGGACAATTTTGGCAACAAAAACCAGAATTCAGTGATAGTTTAAATTCAAGACTGAATCACTCCAAATTGGTTGATCAAAAGTGACTGCTTATCCAGTTGCCTGAATTTGTACACAACATTTCTTGAACAACAGTCTGATGTGAAGTACCATGTGTTTACACACTATGTGAAAAAAAAAGTTAAAAAAAAGAAAAAGGCTTCTGACATTATTTGATGGAGTTCAGGTACTGACTCAAGTTTGTAGTGCCAGCTCATCAGACTTTTTTAGAACTCAGGAGGCATTATTTTTGTTCTGGAAAAAATAATACAAGTTCACTCCTGCATTTTAACATTTAAGACAAAAAAAAATCAGTTTTATACTTTGGAAGGACTTTACTGGTAAAATTTACCTTGTCACTTCCAAATCAGCTGGAGACAAAAATATGAATTACACACAAAATTATTTCCAAAGCTTGGCAAAATTTTGTTCTCAAGAAGCTTAATACCTGTATTTACTAATGTTAGCCCTACACAGATTTGTAGGGAAAAAAAACCGAAACAAACATTAAAATCTCTAGAGAGGGGACTAAAATAAAAAGTTTCATGATCTGAGAGGAAGTAGTTCCTAGAAATAAGAGACTAGAGCTGCAGCTTAAAACCCTGGATAATACTTGGTTTGCATCTGTATATTCATGAATTCAAAAATACCTCAGAAGGGCACGTCAATGGCCTTACACTGGGGCAGAAGGGAACAAAGAAATACACAAAACATACAGACCTTTAGTGAGAAGCTTCCTTTCTGTCTCATCCTTAGGAGAATGGGGACTCTGAGTCCTCTGCTCTGCTTTAGTTCCAAGCAGAGTCTGTCTGATACTCAGACTCTGCCGAGGTGTTTTGGGAGATGGCTCTGTTTTGCTGCTGGAAGAACTGAACAAGAGAGACTACTTCAGTTGAAAGAAGCTAAGTAAAAACTCTATAAAAACTACTGGAAACATATAATTTACCCACCTCATCATTGTACTGTACTCTTTAATCCTTCGACTAATTAGATCTCTACTAGTAACACCAGTATCCTATAAAATAAATTGAGAAAAACTTTATAATCTTATCAAATAGAAAAAAAATCCTTACAGAATATAATTAACTCTTCTGGTAACCAAATAATCATAGAATTCAACAATTCAGTCCACATTAAAAAACCCAAACCCTCAACCAAACCAAACATCCTAACAAACAGCTCCTAAGAATAGTAAAGACAAAACACTTTAAAACCAGAAGGAAAATAAAAGTAAGTAAAAATCAAGTACTGCTATTTACACTTTTTTTTTCCAAAGCAGTATGATCTGATTAATACCTCTTAAACTGAAACTAAGTTTAAACATAAAAAATGCAAATATTACTGCTCTGAAAAAATCCAATCCTATGTGCACATAGTACTTAGAAAACTAATTGCTACTACAAATACAGCTGAAAAAGACATTAATTCAAATCTGCTCTTTTATCTATCTGTGTAATACTTTGGATAATTACTTAGAATCTGAGCAGATGTGCATGACCACAGACATGAAAATATTCCTCTGTTGCTCATCACTGCAATGAAAACACATAATGGAAAGCACATACTGGGACAGATATTGATACTTTATGTACAATAGCAGATGTTTACCTTTGGCAATGAGAATTAACTTAATTCATAGAAATATCAGCTTTTAATCAGAGAAACAGCATCTTCAAAGTTTAATTTTTTAACTACTGAGAAACTCCCCACTCTGTACTACTGTACACACAACTCTGCAATGCAAGTCTGAAGAGAGACCACACTGGTCCTAAACCTGCAATCATCTGTGAAAAAAGGTTAGGTATTTTTGGCAAATCAGTTTACTATAAAGTGTATCTTTAGTCAAATCAGCAACAGCATTAACTAATTTATTTAAAACATCTATTTTCTGATTATGATTACATTGACTTTTTTTAAACTCTATTAATTTACTCAGTTACCTTTCCTTTCACCTCATTTTCTTGTTATGTTCCTGTACACATTTTGTTCAACTGGTTAATTCAACATTAATTTTTCTGTACAAGTATTAATTACAAGAAAACACATTTTTAATTAAAATGCAAAAACGACAACTTCTACTTTATATATTACACAATCACCTCATCATTTAAGTTGCTGTTGTCTTGTATTGCTTTAATCCACGCTAACATGTTATCTCTGTCCTCAGCTTGAAACAAATACTCCCGGTCTGATGTGGTGAGTCTAAATACATTCTTCCTCTTGGTTTCACAGTACGAGATGTCTATCAAGCAAGCATTGATGCTTATAGGTTGTTCTTCCTCAGAGAGGGTCACCTGTTCCTTTTTATCCTTGTAGAGATAAAGTGAATGACCTCGAAGAACAACATACAGTTGCTTCCATGGCCGAATGCTCCCACCAACTCGCTGAAAAACAGCAACGAGGTGTCAGTTTGCTTGCTTGTTACAGTGAACATTTCTGGATTGCAAAACTACCTCCAGAAGGTTTACAAAGAAAGGCTACTCACCTGGCTGGCAGAAAGACTACACAAAGTGGGATTCACTAATTGCTGTCCATTAGAGGAATGAATGGTTCAACAATCTGCCCTGCCAGACCACACCCTGAGTATGAGTTCACATGTGACAGCAGTCAGAAACAGAATGAGACAATTTCTGATCTGGTATTTGCCCATGTCTTTTGAATTGCCTTCAAGTCAGAATGGCATTTTCACACCACTGCAATTCCAGACACTCAGTTATCCTTAAGCCTTAGTCTATATTTGTGCAGAAGGATAATTTGAACTCAACTTTGCAACATTCACAAAAATTAAAACTTTTTCATTATTAGGAAAGAGGAAAAAAGTAAAACTACACTTACTCTGGGACTGATTCTTATTATTTAATTAGTCATTAGAAGTTAATTTATTTCAACAGATGCTTTGAAACGTAAAATTAAAACAGTTTGAAAAGCAGTCTGTAGATGAAGCTGAGCAGTTAATTTCTAACAGATCTAAAGCTTTGACAGTCTTATTGATGATCTTATCCCCTCCAAAAAAAAATTAAAAAAAAAAACTGAACAGGAAGGCTTGAAGTTTCTTATCTTAATTTGTCACCAGCTTAGCATTTGTCCTAGGTTAAAAACCCAAACATGACAGGTACCTTTCCTTTGTCTGTAAAAAGCTGACGAAAATGGAGCCATCCTTCTTTGGAGGCATCACCAAACACCTCTGAAGAGGAATCTTTTCGGGAACCAGAGTCTTCTGAAGATTTCTGGCTGTCTGGGACCTAGAGCAAACATCACAGAAAGAACCCCACAGTGTAATTCTATACATATTTGCCTACAGTTCCAATGCTCAAGGCATTTCTCGCTTTAAAAATGTCCCCAGGAATATGGTCCCAGAAAAACATAATTTCTGAAGTTTACACACAACAATAATAACCTTACACATGCCAAGAATACTTTGAGAAACTTCATGAATCTTAGACTCTTAGTGAGTTTTCACAAAAGGCCACCACATTTAATATGCTTCGTTTACAGAGACTAAGGAAAATGAAAATCAAGGACCATGTGATGAGTCCAGGAAAAAAGAGTCCATGTTTACTTATATCATGCATACATCAGCAATTTGATCAGTAGCAATTCCAATAAACTTCCTGTCTGTTTAGCACATCTCTTTGTAAAACAGACCTGTATAATTCAAACCATTTTTCATAGCAGAATGGGTAATGTTTAGGAGTTGCTATATATATATTTACCTACCTTAATCCCCTTTAAACTAGATACATGCTTAATGGATCTGTTGGAAGAAAAACAAAAATTAAAATGAGATTTTAGACACTTAAAAAACCAGATGTCCAAAATAACTAATTTTTTCCATGAACTCACGATTTTCCCTCTTCTCTGTAGTCATCCAGTCCTTCATCATACGACTTTGATCTCTCAGTTTTTGTGGCAGGCTGGCTATCCAGGACACCAGGCCGGATGGATTCTACAAAGAAATGGAAATTTTTGAGTATGCAGGAACTTGAATTACATTTTTTGCAATTTATTTCAAGCAATAAAGAGTTTACAATTTTCACTTCTGATCTCCAGAGTGTGAAAGGAAAAAAGTTGCAAGAGAAAAAGAATGAAATCAACGCTCACCATGATCATGTGAAAGTTGTCGCCGAATTAAAGGGATTGGAGATGTAGGACTGGGAGGAACAGTTGCTATAGCTGGTGCTTGAGAAGCAGATGCAGAAATAACAGCAGAAGCAGGAATGTGTGCAATATCATGGTCAATACTAGGACTAGTCGGTTCATCTACAAAGGTAATATGCCATACATTAACATATCAAATGCATTAATCAAATGCTCAAACCAAATAGCTGTCTGAACTTCTCATTACTGGGATATCAGACATCTTAAATATGAAGCAATTCTAACAAACAAAAGGGTCCGATTAAGTCACACTGTCACATGCACTCTTTTTTTCATGAAGAGAAGCCTGTTTCATTTCATAGGGATGCTAATGTACATTAAAGACAAAAAATTGTTGATTTTGCTGTGTGCAAAAGAAACAGGAATTATCTGCTAATCTCTCAATATTATTTGCAAATAGAATTTTTTTTATATTCATAAGCAAAACCCACACTTATTATACCAGTAAGTTTGAACTCAAGAGACAGATATCTACAATAAAATAGGGACAGACTATCAAAAGCTATTTGGTTTAAAACAGTGTTCAAATACAACAGCCAAGTTACAAGCAAACAAAAAAAGCATTTTAAACAGCTATCTCCCCCATCCTCTGAACATTCAAATAAAGCAGCAAGTATTCAGACCTTTAAAAGATGGGACTACTACATACCAATCAGTTCTTCCACTAACTGTTCATAGAAACGATTGCATGCCATACACGCCCAGCACCTCTCAGTCTCAACAGCCACAAGGGTCATCATGAGAGATTCCAAAAAGCTTTAAATATTCTAGTATTTATGGTGTTTCTTACGAGATGGAAGAAGATAAAAGATGCGTTTTCCATAATTTTGAGAAAAGAGCTATAACATCTTCTACAGCACATTACTAGTACTAGAAAAACCATTCTACTTTGTGCTCTGGTAGAGGAGGGGATGGAAAAGAAAAAAATCAAGTCACGAGCAGGGGCCGAACTGTACTGCTGTAATGAATATGAATGTACTCTAGGTGCTAAGAATTGTAATATGCAGAGCTACTGAAAAGCCTATTGAAACCAATGAACACTCACAAACAGAGGTTTATTCTTTGCTTTGTGCGAACACAACTGCGTGTGCTGCATTGTGCTGTTCCAACAGTCACTAACAGTTCTGTTAAGGCAGCACTTGTACCATCAAAATTTGGCAATGTACATTTAGAACAAGGCAATAAACAAAGTACAGGATAGATTAGCAATAACACACCTCTAAATTGCCCGGGTTGAAAAATATAGTAACTTCTGAAGTTAAAAAAGCATATTGAAAAAAATCCATCTGCAAACTAGAAACATTAATAAAAAGGAAAAGCAAAATAATTCACACCAAACCATGACACTACAATTATAAAAAAGTTCCATGTTTTACTTGCATCCAAAGTGATAAATTAGAAGCATTTACAGATAACTTCACTGCAGCAACTAGGACAAAGGAAAAAGCTCAGCTACACTACTATTTCTGACCTACAACAGCTCAATTTCCTATTTTTTTTAATCTGCTAAGCTTCCCTGAAACTAAGGTAGACTAAGGAATATAATCACTCACTGCACAATTGATTTAGCTCACAGACCAAAAATGCTCAGGTTTAAGTTATTTATGTTAACAGACATATCTGAAATATCATAGTCTCTACTCCCAAAAGGTATAAAAACACTAGCACTTGAAATAGATCTGTGCGAGCTCTGAACACATACATGTTTGGCAACACTACAGCATTTCCCACAACACTTAAATCCAAGAATTCAGATGAGAAGGAACAATTTATCAGTCCCTGAATGCAACAATAATTATTCAAATCATTATATCTTCACAGAGGATCAAATTCCCAAATGAATCAAAATTAAAGTTGTTTTAGAAATATGCAAACTTTAGAGGAACTGCAAATGACATTTGTATAGGAGGAGCATAACTATTCAGTCCCTGAAGAGGCTCAAGGTCAGCTAATAGCAAGCTTTTATGTAATATAAAGTGATTATGGTACAAATAATGATGTACAACATAGGAGTCTCTGCCTATTAATTTAATGTACTAGCAAATACCACTGCTGCTGTTCAGTAAGAACTTGTATTTTGATCTCTCTTTCAGGTGTTTGCAATATCTGTTTACCTTCCCAGTTTCCTTCACTGACATACTCACACCCCAAAACTCCTCGCACAGCCGGTGAACGATGCGTTCTGCTCAACAATCAATGAAAATGGCTGTGTCCAAATGCAGTGAAGTGCACAGAACAAACAAGCCAGAAGAGAAACCACACAAAATAATTCTCTTTCAGTTTGCTACCTCAAATTACTAGTGTCTCTTTAAATATTTGTAACAAAAAGGTCAAAGACTCCATGGAAACGATTATTCTGGGACATACTGAAAAACACCTGGAGGACAACACAGTCATTGGCCAGAGCCAGCATCACTTCATGAAGGAAAGTCCTGCTTGTCAAACCTGATTTCCTTCTACAACAGATTAACCCACCAAGCTGATCTAGGAAAGCCAGCAGATGTAACCATTTTGAACTTCAGCAAAGCTTCTGATTCTGTCTCTCACAGCATCCTTCAGCACCAGCTCACAGCTGGATAACCCTGTTACAGGATGGGTGAGCAACTGGATCATGGGTTGGGCACAAAGGGTTACAGTGACTGGGGATGACAACAGGCTGGTGATCTGCCACTAACAGAACTACACAAGGATGCACCCTTGGCCTGATTCTCATTCGTATCTTAATTTTAGTCACCCGGATATAGGACTCAAAGTAATACCAAGTAAGTTTGCTAACAATATTAAACTGGGAGGAGTTGTGAACTCCTTCAAGGGTAGAGAGGCCTTTGACAAGTTAGAAGGCTGCACAACCGTATCAACAAGGACAAAATTCTGCACCTGGGATGGGGCAACCCTAGCTGCATGTAGGAACTGGGGAAAGAGAGGCTGCAGAGCAGTGCCACAGAAAGGGACCTGGGGGTCCTGGTCCACGGAATGTTGAACATGAGCCAGCAGTGCTCTGGCAGCCAGGAGGGCATCAGGCACAGCATCACCAGCAGGGCAAGGGAGGGATTGTCCTGCTCTGCTCTGCACTGGGGCAGCCTCACCTGGAGTGAGGTGAGAACTGCTGGGGGCAGTTCAGGGTGCCACAGTCTAAGAAAGAGATTAAACTATTAGAGAGCATCCAAAGGAGGGCCACAAGGATGGTGAAGGGTCTGGAAGGGACTTGTATGAGGTCCCTTGGTCTGTTGAGCCTGGAGAAGAGGAGGCTGAGGGGAGATCTTTGTGACCTTCAACATCCTCAAAAGGAGAAGAGGAGGGGCAGACACTGCTCTCTTCTTCACTCTTGTGACCAGTGACAGGATCCAAGGAAACAGCACACAGCTGAGCCAGGAGAGATTTAGGTGGGATATCTGGAAAAGGTTCTTCACCCAGAGGGTTGCTGGGCACTGGAACAGCTCCCCAGGGAAGCAGTCACAGCACGAAGCCTGACCAATTTCAGGAAGGTTTTGGACAATGCTCTTGGGCACATGGTGTGATACTTGGGGTGTCCTGCACAAGGCCAGGATTTAGACTCAATGATCCTGGTGGGTCCATATGATTCTGTGATTCCAGGACTACTTTATGTTATACTTTCCAACCACAATCTGTTCTGCGTTATCATCTGTGAAGTGACACAACAGACTGGCTGTCAGAACCAAGCCAGCACAGTGACAGAGCATCTCTGGCCAAGGGGGGATGCCACTTGTCACTTCTATTTGCACATGAGAGTGGTCAACAGTTGCAACTAATGATTTTCAGGAAGAGCCCTTGAATGCAAAAACATTTATGGGGTAAGACACTGAAAACTTGTAATAAATAGGCAACACAGCTACAACCACAACTAACTGACCCTCTCTAGCTAAGGCAGAGAGAAATTCCTGTATCAAAGTATGCTGGTATTGCCATGCAGCTGGAGATTGGGGACTTACAAAGATAGGGAGCATGTGCACACAATGTAGACAAGGTGAAAAAACCTGATACTGCAAAGAGACAGATTTATACAGAATGGGCTCAGAGGCAGAACCAGAGATTTCAGAACTGAGGATTTCATGGGCGGGAAAGCAAGACAAACAGGATATACTATCCCCACTATGTGAATGAGTAACTAAGGAACGAGTATTAACCAAGAAGAAGAAAAAGACAAAAATCACTGAAAAAAGCACAGATACATATCATAACCTATTAAGCTGCTTTTTACCATGATTCATATATCATTTAATGTTTGTTTATTCCATCTCCTGAACAGTCCCTTAAACATTAAAGTTTGAAAGTAACAACCTGAACACAAAAGTGGGCATGTTTTGAAAACCTCAAATGTAATTAAAATGAAACCCAGAATTATTCAGGTGGTAGCAAAACTCAGAAGGTCTCAGGCTCACATTCTCCACAAGGCAGGGTTAATGCTGAATTCAGACCACATTGGTGAGGGCTCTTACCCAACAATGGCAAATAGAGGGGAAGATCTCCCTCAATATCCTGGCTGTGCTCTAATTGATACAGACCAGGAGAGTGCAAGTCTAGCATTGCCAAACTTAAAAAGCATATCCTATCTCCTCTCAAGGTCATGAAAGCTAAACAAGATGGACTCTGAAGAGTTACAGGTTACCACCTGTAACCAGCCTTCAGGCAGAATATGAGCACTTAGGCACTAACTTTCAGACCTGATAATCCAGTTTTTCTATGTATCCAGCAGTACAGCCATCCCCCCTATGGCACAAGGATGTGTCACTGAAGAGCTCAAAACCCTTGCTGAAGTCAAGGTTGGTGACCCCCTGTGTCTTCCTCTCGTTCAAGATCTACTCATCTCATTACAAAAGGCACTGCCATTAGTCAAACACTTGGTAAATCCATGCTGTTCCAAATCACCTTCTCCTTCCTTTGCGCCCAGAAACTAGTTCCAAGAGGACCAACTCCATTATTTTCCTAAGGACCAAGATAAGGTGAAGTGACTGCATTCCCTGAATTGTCCTTCTCATCACTTTTCAAGATGGGTGTACCACCTGCTTTTTTCCAATTACAGGGACCTTTTCCAGTCTTCATAATCCTTCAAAGATAGTATCTCTGCAGTGACACCAGTCAGCTCTGTTAGCACCTTCAGATGCATTTCATTGGGTTCCATGGACAGGTATGGGCTGAACGGCACAGGAGCTGTCTTAAGAATACCCTCTTTATCCAAGTTGGTAATGATTGTGGGGTTTGTGTTTGTTGTTGAGCTTTGGCTGGTTTGTGGTTTCTTTCTTTTTGTGGTGGTGGTGAAGCAAGAGAAAGGGATTTAAGGAAGTTGTTTAGTTAACTGAATCATACACACATGGGAAACAAATTCACAGACAGACTTTAATATAGCAATCATCAGGGATACTTTAATAGGGATCATTAACAGAGAAAGGTGATTTCCCCTCCAATCCATACAGATTCAGTTTGCCAAAGCTTTTCTTCACTGGTAGTAAAAAAATTACTGGAAAATAAACTAGCTTCCCAAGGCTAAAGTCATCCTTCACATTTATTCCCCTTCAGGCATGGCAGTCTTGCAAGCAGTATTTCAACACCTAAAAAGATCTTAAGAAGGAACTGTTTTATTTAATAAAGGTATTGCAGACCACACTACCATTTAAAACATTAATTGGGCATCTCAATTTAAACAATGTCAATATGTGGCCATAAAGCTTAATTCAACAAGTATGTATTTTATCAGACTATCTGATTTAAAGATTCAGATCATAAAAATGTAACAGCTGTGTAGTAATACACACTTAAAAGCAGCCTTACATTTCCCATGAAGAATGTTGAGACATCATGCACTCTCAGAAACAAAAAAATCGCCCAACATACAATTTCCCAAAATGCATGCATTGAAGGAGATAACTGTATTTTAATATTATTGGCTTTCTGACAACCATGACAAATTCTTGGACTGGGTATTTGTTTATAGATGCTCCTGTATTATTTAATGCAATTTTGATTGCTCAGATCTTGTGTAAATATAACAGTGATCGACTGTAAAAAACCCAGCCTCCTGCAGAAAGCTCCAGAGGTAGGTCACAATGCTGTCTGCAAAGCAAAATGCTAAAAGACTCATTAAAAACATTATTTTCATTCAACTGAGTAATGGATGCCAAGGTTCCTTACAGACTCAGATGGCATCTACCTAATAGCCATTACAGTAAGTATTTTAATAATTGCCTCTCTACAATAGTTCACTTGAACAACAGGCTATGGATCTGGGACGCAATTTAAGAATGAATCCTACATGTCAAATTAATTTGCTTATGTAACAAAAGAAGGAACAAACTTTCAAGTACTCATTAGTGGAATTAAAATAATCTTCTCTGTATGGAAGGACTGACAGTATGTGCCAGTGACCCTGCAGGAGGACTGGCTTTAGAAAGGCACTGCCGTACAGAATTTCAGCCTTTTGTCAACCGTTCTACACTCCTCATCCTTGGCCTGTCCAAGTACTCCACCACACATGATACCACAACAGGCTCTGCATTTTCACGATGCACCAACAGTACCTTGCTCTGAAATATTCTTCCTAAAAACAGTAGATAAAATCTTTAAAATTTTGCCCTATGTCTAGTACATGTTCTGTGCCTCTCAGGTTATATTCGCTCCAGCTTGCTACAGGCAGCACATCCTTTAAAGTACAGCCATGTGCACCAGATATTCCTTCCTTAAACTCAGCAGCAGAGGGACAAAAGGGGTAGGAAAAAGGCTGCTGAGGCACAAGTGGAGCAAGGGACAGCACAGCAGAGGGACAGAGACTGCAGGGAAGTGGCACCAGTGAGAATAGTGCAGAAAGGAAGGAGAGAGCATGGACAGCATTAGGAGGCTAGGAAAAGGATCCTCATCACAAACAGGCAAGAAAGCAAAAAAAAAAAAACCCAGAAGAAGCTGCCATTAAGGTAAACACAGACACACTAATGCAGGCCATTTTTCTTAAAAGCCCGTCAGGAAAACAATCAAATAAAAATACAATGCATGCAATTTCACCAGTAGTGAGAAGGCCGGAAACAACCAATAAACAAAAATGAATTGTTGAATCAAAAGTAAACTATATGGAACTAACCCTGCTAACATACAAGACAGCACAAAGGACTAATAAATGCCCCATAGCAGTGACTTCTTATTTTAAATCCTTATTTTAAATCCTGCAGTACAAACTGCTGCATCTTATCCATCAGTTTGTAAGGGTAAAAGCTCCCTTATGTATTGACCTCCAAGGCTAAAAGACATGATGTGGGAGAAAGATAACTCTATTGCCTGGATTCCTCATGACCTGTTATCTTATTTTTTCAAAAAAGAATCTTTAAAAATCTATTTTTTTTTTTTTTGCTAGTTTTTAAGCGCTTACAGCATTGGCACCATTAATTGTCTTTAGAAAGAACTTCTTCATATATCTACTTTATGTAATTATCCTCATGTGGCCAAAAGAACAGAATGGAAACATGTCTGCATGCTGAGCACATTCACTGCTCTAAGCCCCAGAAACACAGAACTGGAACAAGCTTCCTGAATCATCAAATCCAGTCCTCTGATAATGCACTCATGTAAATAATATGTTTGTTATACTGATTGAGTTTCACACAAACAGAAAAGGCTTCTCAAGGTTATTCTTCACGTCAGACTATTGTGAAAACTGTATCTATGAAAGTCTATTGTTTATTTCAGTGTCAAACAAAAGTTTAACTATCTTTCTACACAAAGCAATTCTAAAGGTTCCTGCTTGCCATATTACCCCATCACACAAAAAAGTACAATTCTCAGTATATTCTTTGTTGCCAAAAACCCTGACAGCATTCCCTTATTACCTGCAATTATTATTTGAAGCTATAATGATACACTGAGGATGATTTATGCTATGAAAATATTACCCATCATCTCAATTAAAACTCTTCTAGATGTTATAAATTATTGCTCCAAATTTTAAGTTTTAATTAAAAAAATATTTTTGAGTTACAGAAGCATTTAAACAGTATTTAAAAATGTAATTTGTAATTTTGTTTTGGCCGCTATACCTCAGAATACCACAATGATTTAAAAACTGTTCTTTGGATAAGAAACACTGAAATGTTCAGCCTGGAGCAACAGTGATTTGGCAGGCCACACTGTAAAACCCTGGAAAAAAAATAGAAGACTGATGCTTATCTTAGAAACACTGATGACATGTTAAAAGCTGTTCCAATGCTATCACTATAATAATGGAAGAAACAGTCCTCAAAAATGAACAATTGTCAGCCCTAATCTCTTCTGCAATTGCAATCATTTGGAATAGCTAGCAATAACTTGTAGAAAAGAAAATTATCACAACAGATGAAGATTTTCAGTCTCATCTTGACTGCTAGCAGATTTTCCTTAAAACACACCATATCAGCCATCAGTATTCAGCCACCATTTGCCCTGAAGATATCCACACATTCTGAGCTGATGAACCACAGTCTCTGCTGGACAAGTCCGAGGTTTGAGTTTTAACGGGAAAACAGAATGAGTACATTCTTTCAAATGCTTCCTTTCTGCATGTGAGAATGTTTCTGTTTGCTTCCCCTGACTTGGTCTATTTCTATCATCATAACCTATTTCATAGCATGTTGTATAAGCATATAAATTAATTTTCTTGCTTCAGTTGCATTTAATATGTGTGTATTTACACTGTCATCTCCCAAGCCTCAGCAGCCTGCAGAGAGGCATTAAGATGTAGGGGGAGGATAGGGAAAGTATAGCACATACTCCACTAAGACACTTTCCAAAAAGTACTTGGAGTTACGTACCTGACCTAGGACTTAAAGGTAGGTATTGATAAGGTAAAGTTATACAGCCCTACATCCAATACTGAAGAAAATAAATGCAACCACATGCATAATAAGTTGCCTGAAAAGCTTAACTAATAGTAGGTGGTTTAGAATGTCTTAACTCCTAATTCCTTAGCTAATTTGCTTCAAAAATTATATACAGTAAAATGACAACAAGAACAACATAAAAAAAGGACAAAGAATAACAGGGGTTGAGCAGAACTCACTGCAAGCCAGTGAGTTTTACCCTACCTGCTAATCAGCAAGTATCCAAGTACTTCTATTTATGACATGTTTGTAAAAATACAAAAAAACCCCCACAAACAACAAAAAAAAACCTCCAAAAAAACAACAAAACAAGAACACCAACAAACCCCACAAAAACAAAAAACAAACAAAAAATTCCACAAAAACCAAAACCCCCCACTTTTTTGTTTTGAAAATTAGCATGAAGACCAGCTTTTAAAACACGGTGCACAGAGGAGTGTGCCTGATTACCAGCACCAGAAATTGCTCTGGTAGTTTGCCTGCACTAAGGGTAGAAGCAATAGAGATTTATTGTAAGGGTGGTGAGGCACTGCAACAGGCTCCCCAGGGGAGCTGTGGATGCCCCATCCCTGTAAGTGCTCAAGGCCAGGTTGAATGAGGCTCTGAGCAACCTAATGGAAGGTGATTCCACTGATGGCAGGGGTTTGAACTGAATGGTCTTTAGGGACTCTTTTAATCCACACTGGGAATTCAGTCAACAGGAGACATGTTTTAGAAAAACAGACACACACTAAGGGAACAAATACATGCAGTTTCAGCTGTGAAAACCCTGGCAAATCTTTATTTAAATCAAAACAGGGTATTGGATAACAAAATTTTACTGTAATACAGAAGAAAACAGTGACATTTACGGTGCACTTAAAATCATATTTGGCTCAGATATTTTAAAGAGCAAATAGTGGGAGAACAGGAACTACCAACATTCAGTATCACATATCCTTGCCCTGCTCTTATACCTTTCCAAAGGTGTGAGTTTCAGTCAGAGGGAGAACATATCTAATTTTC
Source organism: Oenanthe melanoleuca (assembly GCF_029582105.1). Taxonomy (NCBI): domain Eukaryota; kingdom Metazoa; phylum Chordata; class Aves; order Passeriformes; family Muscicapidae; genus Oenanthe; species Oenanthe melanoleuca. Next base: position 131,786,545 of record NC_079335.1, read on the forward strand.
ACAGTATTTTGGTATTATCAAAGTCTGGTCAGGTTATTTTTATCTGGCCAATTTTCTCTCAGTTATTCACAAATTAATAGTGGAATAAAGTGACCTAAAACTTTTCTAGGTTAAAGATGTGCTACATAATTTCAAAATAGGATCACACCTTTGAGGAGAAAATCTTTGTACTTACAGGACACTAGTACATGCCTAAGAAAAAAACTCTATAATAGGATGGCTATGAACTTGATTTTATTTTAAAATGATTTTGAACTTCAAGATAATATTTTAAAAACCTTATCCAAAATACATCTGTTTAAAACTAATTTTCATGTGACAGGCCTCTGAAAAGTTGGAAAGAACATCCACCCAGTAGTAATGGCCAAAGCACTAAGCTGGCCTGACAGCTACTCAATGAGGTGCAATGAGGTTAAGTACTGAAGCAGCACCTCCATTTCACTCCTGTGGGTAGTTCATTCAACTCAATGTGGGAGTTGGATTAACCTCTTCTACATTTATTTCTTTCTACTCTACAGTAAGTACTGTAAGCAGCAAAAATTATTTTCAACCTTGCTGCAAATCTCAGACATGTATACCAGACATTTTTATCTATGAAATGTATTAAAATAACCATACTCTGAATCAACATTTTTTCAACAGTTACAAAACACATAAAATGTTGGGGTTGGAAGGGACCCAAGCCCCCTGCTGTGGGTAGGGACACCTTCCACTATCTCAGGTTGCTCAGTGACCCACTCAACCAGGCCTTAAACACTTTCAGGGAAGGGCATCCACAACTTCTCTGGGCTACCTGTTCCAGTGCTTCACCACCCTCACAGGAAAGAACTTCTTCCTAATATCTAACCTAAATCTCAATTTAAATCCACTGCTCCTTGTCCTATCACTACACAGTAAAAAGCACACGTTTGGCTTTCTGGGCTGTGAGTGCACATGGCTGGGTCATGTCCAGCCTCTCACCCACCAGCATCCCCAAGCCCCTCTGGGCAGGGCTGCTCTCACCCTGTCCATTCCCCAGCCTGTGTTCAAACCAGGCGTTGTCTTAACTCAGGGCACCTTGCACTTGGTCTTGCTAAGCCACATGAGATTCCCATGTGCCTACTGCTTGAGTTGTCCAGGTCCCTCTGGATTACATCCCATCCTTCAAACGTAGCAACATCACCTCTCAAGCTTGGTGTCATCTGCAAATCTGCCAAGGTCACTCAACCCCACCATCTGTGTTCATTAATGAAGATATTTAATAACACTGGTCCCAATAAGGACCCCTGAGAGATACAACTTCTCATCCATGTCTATCAGGATGTTCAGCAGCATTCTACTTTCCATTCCAGTGAAGATTAACTCATCCAAAAATTACCTAGTAGGTCAGAAAAATATAATTTGCTGTTCTCCAGCCCAGAAATCATGCAAGTCCAAAAAATGCACAATTGCTAATATAGTCACTGATGGAGAAAATGGTATTTTTATTAGTCTAGAAAACAGGTGAGACCTTTTCTGGGTAAAAACAGTAGACTGTCACTAGACAAACTCATACAGTTTGAAACAATAAAGAACATTTTAAGAACACAGCTTTTCTTTGGACCTGAAATAGAAACAGCATCTCAGAACCACAATATGCTGCATTTAGTAGCACATGGAAAGTAGCAAAGCCTGCAAAACCACTAAGTTTATCTGTAAAGCTGGCAGCTTCATCATCCTCCAAGAACATGTGTTTACATGAAGAAGAGTTTGAACACACAATATTTTGCCTATTTTTTCAAATAAATTCATTTCTCCCATAAAAGATATTACAGCTACCTACTAGGTTTGGTCTGAACAAATCTCTCATTTCTATTAGTAAATTACACCCAAAATTTAAATCTTCTTGCTTCTGAACTACCTTTTTGAAAAGACTAATGTCAAAAGGCAGTTCTACAGTAACTCACCATGATCTCTGCAAAAATCTGCTGTAAGGAATCTTGACAGAAACTCAGCTTAGATTTGTGTTTGTGGTGCAGGGCACTGTGGTACTTACCCAGAGCTAAAATCATCCTGATGATGTGTTGCTCCCAGAAGTGGATTAGTCACAAAATATTGCTGCAAAAGCTAACTGTTCCTGGCTGAATTTCTACCAAAATATGACCCTGGCCACATCTACTACTATCTACTACTTTTAATAAGCAGAAAGTGGTGAAAAAATAGACACAAAACACCACACATTTTAAATGGTAGCACTCTGTGACCTTGGAAGGTATTTGTTACCCTCCCCCAAATTTACATTTTTACACTACTCCAAATATCTACTGTACAAATAACTTCAGTAAGTGTATTTATTAAATTAGCTCTATCCAATAAAACCTAAGTATGCAAAAAATCCTACTACACAGATAAAAACATAAGGCAAGTAAAGCAATTGCCAACTCCAAGGTATGTCTTCATTCAAAGTAAGATCCTTCTAAATAATCAGAGAAATAAAAAAAAGCCCAAAAAAACCCCCTAAACCAGAATTCCCAGTGACTTTCCATCTGATGAGGTAGAAAGCCTTAAGCTGAATTTCAAAGAAGATTTAGGATTTTATCCGACTGATTAAACACAGCTTTTAACAAGTGAAGTTGTAATTAGGCATAATGATAGCAGAACAAGCAAAGTTAGAATAATGCACATAAATTCTAACCTAAGAAGTGGTCCACTTTCATAACATTTCATGCTTTTTCTATTCAGAAAAGGTTATTTCCTCTTCAAGGTGCTGGAGCTGGGGTGGAAACTTTCCATAGCACCTGCACCAGCACAGGAATTTCTTGCAATGAAGACAGCAACAAAGACCATGCTGACTCATAGTGCCTAGGCTCTAGAAGCACCAGGTTTTAGTATTTCTGGAACATTCCAGAGGTTTCATTCCAAGAGGCTTATAAGAATTCAATCCCATGTGGTGCTATGCCAAGAGGCTGCAATGCAGAGTTACAATTTTGTTCTCTCTGAACTGCTCAGCTGCTACAGTACAGTACAACTGACATGATTAAGGCTTCACTGAACTTCAATCAACACATTTCTGTAAAATATGGAAGCAAGTCACATAAATAAAAGTTCATGGGAAATCTTTGTCAAAACTAAGAAAGGAGATGGTATAGAAAAGGTTGGGCTTGATGTTACCAATCTTGATCTGGCTTTAACATGACATTTAAACTGTATGGGATTAGAATACTCCCAGCAAATATGGAACATAACTAAATCAAGAACCCAACAATGATTTTAGGCAGTGTATTGGAAAATTCTGCACAAAGATCGGTTACATGCCTCACAAACTTTGCTAATCCTTAAAGAAAGACTGGCTAGGTCCAAAGAAGAATCTAAAATTACAGTGATGAATCTAGTAATAACAAGAATGAAAAAGATCTATACAACTCCCATTCAAAATGAAAAACCCATCAAGAGCAGCATCTACTAGCTAAGAAAGCACTTTTTAATTTTTTACCAGTATTCTGTCAAAAGAACAGAATTATTGTATCATTTGTACGATTTCCATTTTCTAATGAACACAAAGCTTCTTCACTGTTTTTTGGTTATTCACTTTCAACTAGTAGCAGACATTATAGATAATGCTAGGGAAAAAAAAATAAAAAAATCACTGCTTCAGATCCCCAACAGAAGACAATTATGCTAAAGACATAGTATCTGTAATTCTTTTAACCTAATGTGCAAGAAAAAAAAAAAAAAAAAAAGGATCGTTAAAAAGAGGTCTTTTCCACATAAAGTCAGAGAACCAAAATTCTGCAGTATTTTCTAAATACTTCCTACACTAAATTCAAGAGCACAGAGAATCAGGTATAGATCAACTCCTGTGGAAAATGATCCACAGACATCCAGACTACAAAGGATTAAATCATCCACAACAGAAGAAATTCTAACCCAAGAAAAACAGCAGGACAAAGACAAGAGAGGCATTGACTACTTGGATAGAACAAAAAGCTTAGAACAGAAATGCTCTGACAGAGTAACTCTCTCTTCAGCAGAAGACACTAATTCATCACATATCCAACATTCAATTTTTTTTTTCTTCTATTTCCAATCCTTCCTTTGGTTCCTTTCCTCTTCAGAACCCACCCCCATAAGCTCCCTGTAATTCCAACCCTGTCTGTGTCACAGCACACAGGCAAATCTTTCAGGCTTCTCAGATCCTGCTTCCACAAACCCTTTCATTCATATCCACATTAGTGTCTTTACTTGCAAAGCCACTGCTTTTTATTGCTATCCCTTCACCTGAAACAGCTTTCATCTATTCCCCATCTGTCTCAGAAAGCATTCACCATTCCCATTCAGCTGAAAAACTTCTTTTTTCCCCACAAATCACTCTTATACGGATTTGCATCCATATTTTCTCTGTACTGAATTTCAATTATGTTTTATATTAGAGAAGTTAAAGCATTTAAAAGGTGCTGCAAATGTTAGTTGTCCATATACGTAACATCACAACATTATGTGGAGTGATAACCAGATGGAGTTATGTAACACAGACTTACCCAGAGGGTTAAAGAAAACTCTAGAAAAATATTACATCACTGTGGTCTTTTTTGTGGTCATTCTCCAGGACCCTCAAACAAAACAGATTTTTTTTTCTCCACTGAAAAATATTTTTACTTGTACTAACCTTAAGTTATTTTAGATGAGAAAAAATCTCCCATGCCTCAAACTCAGGGTTTACAGGAATAGCAGTCAGCTACCTGGCACGGTGTTTTTCATCAACTTTAGGAGAGAAAAGAATTTGATGTATACTGAAATCATTTAACTCACCAATAAATGGAATTGAAGCCAAAGAGTCACCAGGTGGGCTGGAACTTGATGCTTTCCTTTCCTCTATTCTTTTTATGTGGACTTCTCTTCGAGCATCATTAGGTAACCAACAGGTAGTGTCTGAGGCTGCCTCTTGGTCATTTACAGCAAGAATGTAGGACTGATGTCTCAAAGGTTGAGGAGTTTGGTGGCCAGAAGGTGTTTTGTCCCGCATGACCACTGTGTCTTTGTCATTTCCCTGAACATCCATTTGCACACTTTCAGACTCACGAACATCTTCCCTTTCAAAACCCTGAATCTTTTGTTTGATGGAACCATCTACATTGTCAGAGGTAGTTAAACACTCACTTGTTGGCTGAACAAGTTTGGTGGAAGCTAGAGCCAGAGAGGAGGGCTGGATGGTTTTACCAGTTTCTGCTTTGTGATCTGGGGCACCCTCAGCTCGGATCCTCGACTGTTGGTTTAACGGACTGCTTTGATGCAAGTGATTTACTGTTCTTTGGTCTTTGCTGGCAATAGCATCCAGGCCCTGGTTAAGGGGAATTGATGGTTTTGCTGCATAGGGAGCTGAGTTCTTCAGAGAGCTACTTCTAGAACTTCTAGCTGGTGTGAGAGACAACCTCTCTTGTGAAACACCTGCAGATTTTGAAACTCCCATAGGAGTCTGCGAATCGCGAGAAGGCTGTAACATTTTAATATCTGGTGAAACTTTCTGGAAGTGAGAACCAGGCAGAGAAGCTCTACTACCTGTTCTCCTGTTATCTGAAATATAAGTATTTGGAGCAATAGGAAAATTTTGACCTCGAAGGGACATATGAAATGCATGTTGTCTAGATCTGTCATAAATACCTCGCCGATCATCTTGTTCAGTAAACCCTGTCCATTTGTAAGTCTTTCTCCTATCTCCATTTGCATCTGCAATCATATTGTCAGAATGAAAATTTTCTAGCACTTCACCCTGTTTGCTGAGATAATCCCATGACCGAGCCCTGTGATTTCTAGCATTGACCGAAGGCGAAGTTAGAGTATCTTGAGAAGCACTTCGTGGCCACTCTTTCATCAACACGGGCTCTTCGAGCCTTTCCTGGGATACACTCCTCTGCCGGATCTGCACAGACTGCGGAACCCTGTCGTGAGAGGTGCTCCTGCGCCGTACCTGAGAAGCAGTGCGATTTGGCACCACCTGATTATACTCAGTTGTGTTCTGAGAGGCTGCCCTCAAGCTGTCTAACCTTTCCTGTATTGTTCGGGAGCCATACATGTGCATGCGCCTATTATCAATGTACTCCTTGTAAGTTTTGTAGGTCTTCCAGTCTATATGCTGGTGGGAGGCTGGAGAACTGTAGTGATTAGTAGAGACTGAGGGCGACTCTGTGGCTTGAGTAGAAGATCTAGTGTTTGGGATGCCTTCTGGACATACTACATAATTTGAAGCTTTACCTACTGTTCCAGTTGTATCAACTGGTCTTGTTATTGGAGTCTGGGGAAGTACAATGGCAGTGGACACTAAAGACGGTGGTGATGTGGTCCATGCTTTCAGATTGGTTTGATCTTTTAAGCCGTATCTTACTTCCTCTGTCCTGTGTGATGGACCAGCATGGTTATTTCTGCAAGACGGCAAATCTACAGCCTTCTCAGAAGGCACAATAACAGTCCTTACAGTTTCATTGCAAACACACACGGCTGTATTTGATTTTGCAATGTCTGTTGGTGATGGAGGCACTTGTATTTCCATTCTGTAGGCCCTCTCTGGCTGTGCCAATGCCCGGACTGGTCTACTGACTTGCTGCTTCCCCAGCGAGAAGTCAGACGGGAGCTTGTCTCCAGCTGGTGCCTTAACAGAGGCTGTGGATGTCAGGCGTGGATAACATATGGGTGGTGGTTCAGGTATGTTGTGGGCATTGCCACTGTAGGCTTCGTTGCCTTTCAGGTAGGCATCTTGAGAATACGCCTGTGGAGAGAAGATTAAGTGAGTATTCAGCAGTAAGGGAAAAAGAAAAGTTCGTCATCTAGTATTTGCATGAGCAAGCTTCAAGGGAGGGGAACACAGGTTCAAAATTCACACTCCCCCTAATTTCAGGCAAAATGTTAGTTCAAAAGATAAAACCAGCATTCCATCCCCTTAGTGAACAGAAACAGAACAAGCAAAATCATGGCATACAATCCCTCAACAATTAAAAAACAGAACTGATGACCAATTCTAGGAAATACTGCAAGTAGGGCACTGAGTCAGGTTTCTCAAAATCCATGAACAGACAACAATTTTTCTCCCCTTGAATTCTGCTTCCTAACATGGTATTTCACATATTTTTCTCATTTAAGCCTCCCATTGCTGGAAATTGGAATTTCACAGCAATCGATAGGTTAAAATGCTGCGTAATAAATTCAACTAGCACTAGAAAATTCTCTATACACTTCGGGTATTAAACAACTCTGTTCACTTAATGCAGTACATATGAAAAGTACAGACAAATATACATACGCACACACTCCTCTAAGATGTCTTCTACAAAAAAGCTACCATTCTTAAACATATAATGAGTAAATTGAAGCAGTAACACATTGTTGTGAGACAACACCCTGTAAGTCATATTTTACAGAAGACAGCAAGTACATGGTACAAGAATTTTAGTGCAAAAAATATTAATGATATTTAGCATTTTTAACTTTGAGGTATAAATAATATGAAAATTCATACATATTCACCACTGTCCATGCACTATTGAAACCCAAACTGAAATCTCTAATTTCCTTAGTGCACTTTGCATCTTCATGCATAACAACCTGACTCCTAAGAAAAAAAATGGTTATGTTACACTTACTACGTTTCTGCAGCAGTTCTGAAAGCAGCATTTGTCATTGTGAAATTAACAGAACATTCAAAATAATAAATCAATGAGAAGCATACAGCATACTTAAACAATATTCTGTTATTGAAAAACTTCAGCATGACTTTGTTCAGTTTGAACATAATGAAATAAAGAGCAATGCAGAACCTGCCAATGTAACAGAAGATTAAAATAATTTATCAGGGCTTTTACACACTTAGGAGTTCTATTACAGCATTTCCTGTTCAAATCATAACATGCTCAATTCCAGTATATCAATGTGCTCTTTCTTAGGAGTAGACAGTTATAAAAGCCCAAGTGCAGCCATAAAATTAACACAGAGCAAAGTAGAGAGGAGGGCGAGGCATTTGCAATACTGCTGCAATGTTATACCGAGCATTAGTGAAGTGCAAAATATTAAAGCACACTAAAACAGACCAATAACACAGGCACAAACCACAAATCAAGAAATCAGCATTATGAAGAAAATTCAGCTCAGACTATCTAGCTCATTTCCAAACTTCTTGTTTCATATTCTTGCTTCTCACAAATCATTGAGAAAAACATGCCTTACAAAACCATCAGAGAAATGGCTACTGTACATTTCTTACCAGTGCTGTGACATCCTTTGTAAACTGCAGCTGGCAGAAAACAGGAAAATACAGTAAAAACTGCTTACAGATGTAAAGACAGAATTATCTTGTCATATTGATGTTGACTACAGCAAGCTAAAAATACAGCCACACCGATTTCACTGGAAGGTACCAACAGATATAAAGAGCAGTACAGCATAAAAAATAACTTCACCCTCCTTGTGAGCACGTCCATCTCAGGCTTTTATCTGCTCCTTATGTTTATCCTGTACCTTTACAGAAAGCAAAATATGTTAGTGCCATTTTGCCTTGGTGCATCCCTACAGCTGCCTGCAGAGAGCTCTGGCTCCGTGTGATGAGATTTCCCTTCCACTACAGCAACATAAGTGTCTCTCATTTCCCTGGGCTGCTACCATCCATCCCTGCTTCCTGGTGACGAAACAAGGGCTTTATTATGCATTTAAAACAGCACGCCCCTTCCTCACATATATCCAAACACGACCACGAACTGTCAGCTGACTGCAGCTGCTTTCACGGTGTATGTGAGAGCTGAAAATTAGAGGAATGATGCTGCAGAAACACTCTCCTCATGTGATTTGTAATTTTTTTTTCCTCCACTCACAGTAAAAATCAGGACAGGCTTCCACTGACACATTTAATGGGGGGAAGGAATATATGAAGAGACACATTTCTAAACCTTTAAATAGCTATTTAAGATTGTGATGAATTAAATAAAGAAATTAAATTTTAAAATTAAACAAGAGAATTATGAAGAATTAAGCTGAAAAATTGGAAGAGATGCTGAATTCTCTAAAACCAGATTGAACAAGATCATTCTGGTATGCAAGACAAACAAAACCCATCATCTACTGCCCTCTAATTGGAAAATAATTAACAATTTATACAGTTGAAAAAACAGCTGATATCCCACCTTCTCTGGGATGTAATGTACACATTACACCAACAGAAAACACTCCATTTGTGTTTTTGTAAAACATTCCCCCTGACAAACAATGCTTCATTGACTTTGACAGCAAGAAGGCTAAATTCCAAAGCTCGTGTGTTCTGATTGTAGCTCAAGACTACAAGTGAGGATAAAAAAATCAGTTCTCAGTTCTTGACAAAATTTATCACAGGTATTAAAATATCACCTTCAGAAGACAGCATTCCCAAAATGACAACTAGGTTTTCTCCTCCCAAAAACAAGTCTGTTTCCATGACTGAAGGTATATCCAGACAGACAGACTGCCAGTTCTGTGTAAGACAGTTACTGGAAAGTGTATTTCTCCTCTCAACCTCATTTCACCCACTACCCAAGAAAGCACTGAAACAAAGCAGAACACACTTCCAAGAAAAAGAAAGTTTATAGACAGGACTGTGATATTTCCACAAAAAATATTTGGTATCTTTGTTTCATAGCTCCGATTAAGGGCCTACAGAAAATAATGCAAATTACAAAGAAACTGATGGATTTGTCCTGCAAATGTCACACTGAAGGACTAGCTTCTTTACTAATGAAATATTTTAACTGCTTTAGGCACAAAGTGATGAGATTTTTAGAAGATGTTTAGAGACTAAGAAATGTGAAATACATCAATGTATTTATTAGTTCATACATTGTTTTAATATTTAGCATATTATGCAAACACATAAAACACAGCTTGAATATTACTCTCTGTTTAGTTTCTCTAATAATAAATCACGTGGATAATGGTACCTTAATCTCTAAGTAGCTGCAACAGGATATGTTCATAAAAATGTCATTAGGGTACGGCTGAATTTTAAGTGTTCAAAAAACAAAAGCCAAATCAACCCAAACAAAAAAGGCTCGCAACTTGGAGAACAAAAATATTTTTTTAGTATCCAGATTAGTGATGCTCCTGATTCAGACACCAAGTCATTTCAATTTCCAGAACTGGATACTCAGCAGTTATTCAGAAGTTCCAACATGATCCAAAATTAGTCTAGATGTTTAATGAGCTCTTTTTCACCTTCTCAAAACAACGACAGCTTTAAAAGACTACCATACAAATGCAGCAATTTCAAGTGACATTAACTGCTCTGATGGATAACAGCTTTGCAACAATTACTACAAGAAGAAAATTGCTGCTCTTACAGTAAGAACTCAGCGTGTTTCTAGTTATTGGGTACCATTTCTTCCCACCTTGCAATCTGGTTTTGTTTGCACAAAGTTTGCAAACTCCTATGGTAAAGGATTAATTTTTGACTGTGAATTTGTACAACCATTAAGGGTTTAACTCCTAAGGTAATACATTCATGCCCTATGATAGGCAAAATACGTTTTAAGCAAATAAACCATTTTACAAGGTATTTAATTAACCACCTAAAATTCAGCTGAAGGGCTTTGGTCCCACTTTTACCCCCTTGATTTTGCACTGTTAAATGTTAGAACAGTAACAGCCAAATGCATGAGGATTCCTGTGGGAAAGAATCACAGTGAAACCCTGTACTTTCAAGAGCTCAAACCACCATATCCTAAACCAATTAGCCCAAATGCACAAAAACATGCAGCCCTATATTTCAGTGAGGATGAGTGTGCTTCACTACACTACAGGACAAATATCAACACTGATTTCAACAAAACTATTTACTAAATTGGTGATAAGCACTTTGATGAACCAGAAGCTAACATGCCCAACTCCTTGCAAGACTGAGCTTGAGGCATTCTTCCTTCCTTCTCCAATCAGTTTAGCTTCAGATTTTATTTCTTCACTACTAAATTGTTCTCTTCCCTAGTCTTAACTTAGTCTCACAGTCATCATGAGTACGTGAACTGCACACCAGAAAAGGTTTACAGCTCTCATAAAAAGGAAATACTTTCTAGTTACAGTTTTTTCTGGCAAGAATATTAGTAATACAGCTCAAAAGTGCTTTCATTTGACTCTGAAACACCCAAACACTACAGTCAGATAATGTTATTTGAAAAAAAAACCAAAAACCGCATACCCTTTCTTCCTAAAGGCAATGCATTTTCAGTATACAAAATTTAATGCCTTAGGCCAAATAAATTTTATTTCCAAATACAAGTTGTATAAGAGAGACTGCCTTGTAAAGTCTAAACTGTGGTTGGGAGGGTTGATGAAAATGGTATTTGCTAACATGCAGTGTTCAACAAGAAAACTTAAGTCTTTTCTAGGTCACTGTGTCTTCAGACACACTCTGTCTTCCACTGTACTTGCTGCCACAGCTTTAATATTAACCTCTGTACATATCAGTAACTGTCAGTACAAAATCTGGAAGCAAAATAGTGCTCCAAGTCTCTGGACTAAATACAGCTACTCAGAAAAATATCTCTATCCTTATTAAAAGATAAAGCAAATTAAAATATTTCAGAGTTTTCCATGTTGCTCCATTAGGTCCGGTGCAACTGGATGGTCACAGGAAGAGAAACAAAATTAAACTGGAAGTCTTTAACACTGAAGCCAATTGTGGGCAGACCTGTAGTCAGAGACACGAGGTTACTGAGGCAGGGAAAACTCTAGGATACACTTCCTCATTTAAGTTATTTTTCTTTTTGCAGTTGTTGGGGAAGGTTTTCTCTTTTATTTTTTAATTAAAATTACAGCTGCACAGCTGGCGATTTCAGGATATTACAAGGCCTTGAGAAGCACCAAATCCCACAAAAGTTCTAAGTTCAGAAATGATAATGCAGCATACTCTTCTCTACTGTACAAACCTTACAATATACTGAAAATTTCCACATCACCTGACTAGAAAGAACAAAAAAAAAAATTAAAAAAAAAATCTGTGTTTCAGTTGACTTTTACTCATTTTCCTGGTCATTCCCATCTAGGATTTTTGATTCCTCTACTATCTATGACAATAGAAACATTTCAGTTACTGATCTGCAGCTTCACTGGTTTGTAATTCTGAGAAAAGATTAAGATTTAACTAAATTTATAAAAATAACATAGCAGTAAAACAGCCCTCTTTTATGTCCACCTTTACCATTATTCATAGAAAGGTCAATAACATCTTTCTGTAAATGAAACTGCAAAGTTCCTTCTGGAAGGCTAAGGCACATTTCAGCAGAACTGGACACTAATAAAATTTAATGGTGACAACACCAAAGATCAGAAGTAACCTCTTACCTTTTGGGGCAACTCCTGTAAGGAAATGTTTTTTAGAAATTAAACTACTGGAGGTAGGCTAAAAGTTAGGTAAGATGAACTTTTAACTGAGTGTGTAGTGAGAAAAGTGCAAGAAAATGAATGGTGAAGAAAAAGGATACCTTACCTATAGCATATATGTTTATACACAACATAGTTATATACGTCTACAAAATAGTATCTACATATATTTACCTGTAATAAGCACCATATATAATGATTAATATGCTACATTACAAATGACCTTTCAAATAAGCAGCTCCAATGCAGATCTTATTAAAAATACTAATTTTCAAAAAGTGTTATTTTCAAGTGCTTGTTACTTAGAAATTCAGTGACCTATAGGCTGTATTTTTTACATACACAAGGAACAATTAGCAAGCACATTCCAACGTGAAACATTCCCACAGAAATGGTCCAAAAATCCTGCATATGGAGGATGTACTAACATACACACGTTAGACACAACAAAGCCTATTGACAATACTCATAATAATGCTCACTGGTACACAGGCTTAGAAAATCAATTTACTCTATGGAGCACCTTTACATTCAGTATTTTTTACCTAGCACAAGAAGCTTTTAAACAACTGGAAAGATGACAAAATTTAAACAGTATTTTAGTACTAAACTTGCTATCCAAAGGCCACAGAACAGTAATAATTTCATTGAATACACTTGAGAAAAACGAACTATTTGCAGTTGACCTAAATGCATCTTCCCATTTGCATGAAGTCAGCGGTACTAAAACCTACAAGATGCCAAAATTCTGTCAAAAAAGGTTGAGAATGCTACAGAAATTGCATATGGATATATCAAATTTGAAACACTGAGGATAACATGACAAAAATAATCCTCCTCTTCCTAGTTTAAAAATCGTCCTAATACCTACAAACTTTTCAAAATAATCTCTTCTGATAAATTTAAGTCAATTTATCACGAATTTGAGGAGAAGCATGAAAAAACCCAACACACATACAACTGTCAAGAGTTCAAGATTTTGTTACGGATATAGATGTCTTAAGTATCTTTTTACCCATCCACAAAGTGACATTTTCAACATCACACCAGTGAACAAATACAACTGACATTGGTTTCACTAAAGGTAGGATTTCCAATGTAATTCCCTTCCAAGTAAGCACAGTTCACATGCCATAGGGGGCAATGGCCTGTGAACTGAACTTCATTGTTACCACTGATGAATGGATTTGAAGGCGTGTTTTCAGGAACTTCAATATACCAAGAAGTTCACAGACATGGATATTTCTGAAAACTAAACTCAAGGTTTATAAATAACAAACTAAGGATAGAAACAAGCATCTGTGTTTCCAGCCCCCAGTCACGAGCACACGGAGTACACTACCAAGTACTATAAAATTTAGCACAACCAGCATCATTCCTGACTATAATGAAACTATTCCATCCCCACTGCACTAGATGCAGCATTTATTAGCTCATACTACAATATCCAGTAGTGCTTGAAGTTTTGCTATTTTTACATCATATCAGTATTTAACATCAGTTTACAATGAGTGACACCATTTGAAGACATTTACAGTGACATACGTCACAGAAAACAACTCAGTTACTTAACATTCTATAATAGCTTACATAACACAGCTTCAGCTGCAAGTTTTTCCTCTATTATAATTCAGAGGAATTGCATAGATTCTTCATTCTACTGAAGTTACTGAGAATGTACTGTACCAAAAGACTGCAAATTATTTTAGAAATGCTAAAATCTTTCCTCCTGTGTAGTGGGCTAAAACAAGATGCAATTCCTTTTTATCATCATAGTTTTTTCACAAGTTGCAGTTCAGTCATTGAAGACTGACCTGGAAACATATATACTGAAGTGTTTTGTGACAGGACTGAAGGAAGTACACCCAGTGCTCACCCTTATGGACACAGGAAACACCTGCACCTCCATGGCTTTCCTCTGGAAAATCCCATGTGGAACTGGAAGTCCCCAACAGCAGCTCACTTTGTCCCAAACAAATGCATCTAGCAAACAGCAGCATAAAATCCTTCTGTATCATGACCCAACCCAACAGTGAACACCTGAAGTAACTCACACAAGCTATAGGGTCAAGAAAAGCATTTTCTGTAAAATGATGACTTCACCTGTCAAACCTAATCCTCTTTCTATTGCCAACAGAGCAACCTCACATACAAAATCCACAACAGATATCACATCTTAAAACTCAGAAGAAACTTTTGCATAATGATGCCTGAAGATTGTTTACACATCCAATCTTTTTCTAGAACTTCCACAGGCAGGTATTTTTTTCTCTCTTTTCTTTACCCTCAATCTCCTCACAGAGAAAAACCTTTTCTTTTCGTTAATGTCTTTTCCTAACCCGTAATGGCAACAATCTTTTTTTGCCCTCTGCCCGCATCTCACCTGTTGATATAACAAGTTATGTATCGAGACAACCAATTATTTTTCATCTCTACTTCACCTGAAGTTTGCACTTTGTCACCAACAGAGAGATGATGTGCCTAAGACCTTCTCATCCAGAGAAATACAAATGTTTAACTTTAAAACTATAAATCCTGCATTGTCCAGATTCTTACACTATTATGGATACAAGACTGCATTAGATGCATATGGCATTCAGCTAATTTAAATGTTAACATTATTCCTGCATTTATACACATTCACAGTTCCAATTCTAAAAAAAGCAAACAAAAAAAAACAACCACCAAGAAACACCACAATAACTTTTTTTCTCTCCCACTTTTTCATGCAATCAAAACTCACATCCTGCCCCCAACATTTTCTGTGTTGGATTAATGAAATATGTCTTCATCAAATGTCGTCAAAATACCACTTCTATTCTAATAATCTTGGCTTGTTGTCCTAGCTGGAGAGTTTCTGTACCAGCTTCTATCTTCACTTTAATGCAAAACAAAGTTTTTTGTTGTTTTTCGTATTAATTTCTTTTGTAATAATGAAAAACAGCTACTGAAACCCATAGGTTTTTCTTAACACAGTGTCATCTTACTACTTCTGTGTGAATTAGAAAACACACTTCTCCAACTACTAACAAGAAAATCTACCCTGCTTGTCATCATCTTCTCTCCCCTGCTTCCAATTAAAAATAAACTAGAGCATATCAATATACTAGGTGGTTTTTTGATTCTTCACAATATGCACTTACATATCGTGTATTATTCAAGGCTCTTTACAACTTAGAGACACTAAATAAGGGATGGATTATCTTATCACACATGCAGGACCTCGATTAAAATCAAGAAACACTTAACAGCAGTCACAACTAAAAAATTTGGTAATAGCCTTTGGCCTCCTTTAGAACTGGACCTAGTTAAAGGAAGCCATCCGATTCAAAAATTCTAGCATAATGAAATTAATCCAAATTACAGTAAAACTATGAACAAGATGTATTTTTTAACATGCTAGAAATATGATGTGAAGACAACACTCCCTATATTTGGACTCCCCTGAAATTTCCAGCATGGCAAGGAGTAGAAAAATAAATAGGGAGGTACAAAAATATATATATTAACTCTAATTATTTGCTGATAGCACACTTCAAAGACTTTGTAACCAACAACAGAACATTTTTGTTTAGGTAACACACTCTCTGAACAGAGGCTTCATAAACATACCAGTTGAAGGATGTCCTCATCTTTTGGCATAACACTAAGTTCCAATACGCTGTCACTGAAAGAAACAGAGAGAAAAATATATCACAGATGAATTTTCAGAGATTTTCAATTCTTATTACAAAGATAATCCATTTACCTCCATAGATGAAAACTGTTCCAAAACTCCAACAGCTATTATGACAAACACATGGCACAACAAAAGTAAACACTGATTTCCACTAGAATCTCAGGAATAAGAGTAGAAGAGAAATCTGACTGAGTTTATTGATCCAACACACTCATTTAGGCAGTTTTATTTCCTCCTTTTTTTTTTTCCCTTTGAGTCCTGTTTAGAGCTTCTTGGACAAAACAGCATGACAAATCTATGAATAAAACCTAAAACTTTCCTCTTTCTTCAATTTAAAATTAAATCCTCTTAGTACTCTTTAAAATTGCTGTAGTGACACCATAATCACCACATCATGTAAAAAGAGGAGCAATACCAAGACAAGTACTGACCTACACCTTTCCACTCCAGTCACCTCTTAGCACAATCAACTTGAACAGTCATTCAGATGATATCTGAAATATGGATGAAAAATACTTGCTATTTGTAAGTGCTGCATTCATCAGTCTGAGCTGCTGAAACCAAAAGCAGCAGCACCATAAAGATCCAGGAATGTGAATAGTTCAATCAGTGTGACACAAACACAAGCAAAATCAGGACACCAAACGTACAATGTACCAGCTACCCCGCTGAACTTAAAAACAGTGAAATGCATAGTTGGCATCCACCAGAAATAAGGTATTTTTGCAAGAAAGAAAGAAGCCTATTATCTCATCTGAGATAATGGAATAATCTGTTCAAATCCATTAAATGTGAAGTGGAACAGGTACAGAGAAGGGCTACAAAAGACTACTGTACAGTCTATTATAACAAGGCCAAAAAACCAAAATGAAATTAGTGTGAGCATTACTTAGAAATCTCACATTCAGAACTAAAAACAGATATTTAAAAAAAATCTGACCATTATCAGCATAAGAAGAAAAGGTATACAACCTAACTGGGTATCTCAGAAATCAGTTCATCTGTACTGGTTAGTATAATTCATTAGGTGAGGAAAGACAAAACCAGCACAAAGACCAGCCCAACTACAAGGCACACTGATCAGCCTATGGAAGCACTGAGAAGAACCTCAGTTTATCTCTGCAAAAAAGAAAGTGACCATCTCAAAAAGTGATTATGTGATTTATTATGCTTTCTTATATGAAAAATGTTTCTATTTTGTGGTTTCTTTTCCATTTTCTAACAACCACAGACGTAAGGCTGAATTCCAAAATAGCAGAGTAAGGGTATTTGGTTTCAATCTTTTTAAACCATTATTCATTTTGGAAAAGAGTGTTCTTCAAGCTGCATAAAACTTACTTTAGTCTTAAAACTGAAGATCAGCAGTGATTTAGGCTTTTGTTTTTAAGTCCGCATACATCTAGGTAAAAGTAAGTCTTCAAAAGCTTTGTGAGGATTTTAAAATACTGAATTATAAGAAACAAGGGCATATTGACTTCATGTGCACTTACAATAGCATTTCCTACATTGACTGAATTCATAAACAGCTTGAGGCATTTTTAACAAAGTGTTCAGATTTCAGTTCTACACATGGATAGCATGTATGTATAATCATATCAGGTAACTGCTTACTTGCAGGACGAAGACTTTGGATGTCAAAAGTATGATAGCATTGCTCCTCTTGAAGTACTTTTTATATAAAGAAATATAATTTGACACAGAACAAATGATACTCATTTAAGTATTTTGCATGTTTCCCCACTTCCCCCTTTTTAAGAAAGTGATTAAATCCATTTACACAATTAACATATTTATAGAAGACGTTCAGAAGACTAAAGAGTTCCATTCAGAAACAACTTTTTCCACATAATTCAAATAATTACCGAACTATTCTATTCCCTTTTGCCTGAAGAACCTTTTGGCGACAATTTGGATTCTTACTTTATATTTTGTGACATGCTACCAGAACATTTTTTAATTCTCATATCAGAAACAAAAAGTATTAAGGAAGACTTCTGGTTTATTGTACAATAGAATTTAAATGCAAATTATGAACTAGAAAGTGTTAGTAAGCAGAAAGTGACAGTCTACAGAGGAGCTCCAGACAACTCTCAGATATTTATCATTCCAATTATTTTAAAATTCAAATGCCTTGATTCCAAGTCATCAAACTAAAGCACTAATCATAAAGCCTATAACAGTGCATTACTTTGTATTAATGAAACAAATTCAGTAGCTAAACTCTGTATATTTCTGAGTAAACCCAAACACTTTCAAGAACAGTTTGAAAAGAGAAACAAGCAGAACAGACAATCATTCAAATTCCCCAGTTTAAGAAAAAAGGGGGGAGGGAAGTGAAGGTGCAAATCACAATCTGTTTCTTCTTTTATTTGGAATCATAAGTAATTTACAGAGTTTATGTTAGCAATCAACGTATGTCCAAGTTGATTATATATGTAAACAGATAAGAAGAAATTATTAATGGACCAAACAAGCAACTGTTGGCAAAGAGCCGGGAATGTAGAGTTAAAAGTGTAGTCATGATTAACTAGCCACTCTAAGGTGTACCTTTCATCTCCCAGAGGAAATAATCAGTTTAACTTTAGTTTTGCTATCTCCAAGCAGAGGAAAATAGAAAATAT
The DNA here is from genome assembly GCF_029582105.1 of Oenanthe melanoleuca. NCBI lineage: Eukaryota > Metazoa > Chordata > Aves > Passeriformes > Muscicapidae > Oenanthe > Oenanthe melanoleuca. The sequence continues at coordinate 131,805,184 of NC_079335.1, forward strand.
TCTAGACACAGCTTGAAACTTTTCTGGGAACAGTACAGAGCATGGCTGAATTGTATCCCATCTTTAAGTTCCACTGGAAGATATGGCTATCACTTAATCTAAAGCAGTTAAGTTCTGATGTCTGCAGCATTATATAATGAAGACAAGGAGCTAAAATTGAATAACTTTTTAGAAAAATAATAAGCAGCTATAAAAATGGAGCCACAGAAGTAATCTAAAAAAAACCTGCCAGCCTGCACTGAGTTTTATTGCAAACAGCTGAACACCAAGCAATGGGGAAAAGCCCTCTCTTTAGAGAGGAGAGAATGAAATGTGCTGTAACCTTAAAAACTTCTCTGAAGATGAGTAAAATGACAAAAGGATAAGCATTTACATTCATCAATGTTTAAATGAATAATTAAAAACAATAAAAGTACAATTAAAATGTCTAGAAAACCAACATACAACATATTACGACTATGAAGGAAACTGCCTTTAGTCATAAAAATATTTCAGCTGACAACTCAGCCTTCCAAGAGGCCTTTCAGCATGCTGCCTCCACAAGGCCAAATGAAGAAGCCAAGGTGTGCTTGATGCAACACCAGCTACAAAACACAGCAACAACTGTTTCACTAAGTGCATTTAATGTGAAGAGTGTAAGTACATTCAAGAGTGAATTTGTGCAAGGCCAATCTATCAAGAATTACTAAATCAAGCAATGAAGCTAAAACCTGTGGTTTAGCAACTTCCTGAAGCAAAGATCTATAAAAAGTGGGCTGATTTCTGACCACTCAATCACTCTATAGTTCTAGCATTTTCAGGGACTTCAAAGAAATCTTTACTGGGTATTATCATAGAGGATAATGGCATAACAGACCATCAGTCTGACCTAGGTGGCAATGCTAATGCAAGAGCAGCATGCATCATAATGCAATTCTATTTTCCACAAAATGATAGCACAAGAAGTAAAAAACTTACATTCAGATCAAACTGCTCTGAGCTCAAAAATACTCTTTTCAAGCAAATAATGAGAGACAGCTGATTGTTCAGTCACATGAGAAGTACTGCCTGTAAGCTACAAGATACACCTGATGTGGAGTCTGAGCTCTCTTTATTGGATCAGAATTAATATTTATCTTTTTATCCTAAGAGATTCAACTGTTGATTTTCTGATGGTTGTGTATGCTGTATAAAATGCTCAAGGACACACATGACCTTTTGTTACAATCTTCTGTGATGTACACATCTGGCTCGAGAAAACAAACTGTTCTCTCCTAACAAACAATAGCATCCCTTCATCCTCCATGCCCTCATGGAAATCAGGGGGACAGATGCAGCAGCGTGCTACACCCTTCCTGGCTGCTCTAATCACTGGCAAGGCCTTGTTCAGGTGTCCCCAGTTTCTCCACAGCGGGCAGGAATTGTACTGAATAGTGCACTACCTAAATTCACTGAAAATGAGTGTAGGTATTTGATGCACAGGCACACCTAGAGGTAAGAATCTCTGACCATACAGGCCACTCAAAGATGTGACTGGTCCCCTTCTTGGATTAAGAGAGTTAATTGACTGATCTACATAGTTGACCATACACTATTGTACAATAGTGCTGCTTGTAAAAATACAAAGTAAAGCAACAATGCATGGCTAGTGTTACGTCCAGTTAAGGAAATAAAGCCCGTCTGTCCAGCTCCAGTACAGACAGCATTAATGACACAAAACATGTTTCAGTCTACCTTGTCCATCTCATCTCTGAATACAGTCTTGTCGTTTATAAAAAAACCAAAACAAAACCAGCAAACATCCTAAACAAAACCAGAGACACAAACTACCCAAGATGTACACATTTTGAATAAAATCTTGAATAAAGACATCACTGAAATGGGAAGATCAAAATCTGATTTTTCCTTTTTTGAACAGTAAGCATATCTAAGTTTTAACACTTGACAAGCCACTAAGACACATGAGATGAACTTAGGAAACATTCTTCCATCCTGATGATAATACATCTTTTTGCAACATAACTCAGTATTATATTGGAAACTCTGCTATAGAACAGAAATTGACTCCAAAAAACTGTAAAAATGAAGGCAGACATGAGACATGAAAAAGTACCTAGACTTATGCATAGAAATTATTTCACAAGTGCTTGTGAGATGCAGGAGCAATAAATATTAGTATTTGTTCAACTCTGAGCAAGGTTCATAATTTGCTGCAAAACAGAGGAGAGCAAAGACTTACTGCAGATATTCTGCAGGTGTGCCCTAGTATAAACTTTTTTCTTTGACAGATATACTGTTTTCTAGTTCTTAGATCTCATAAGCAAGATGGATTCCATAATCTTCTTTTCCAACTGACACATGTATGTATACCTAATATGTCTATTTTCAGATCAAACTTCCTCTGTAACACTTGGTGTTATTTACTAACAAGGAATAAGTACAAAAAATAAAAGGTTTGTGGTACAATTCAGCACACCTATTCTCAAACTTTTCTCAGCAATCAGCAAATATATGAAAAATAGAAATAATAAAACTGAGTGTGTATTAATGAAAATGTAATAATACGATGACTTTTCAAAACTCCTGTAAGCGGTCATTTCATGCTCAGTATATGAGAAGTGTGGCACATAATACTGTTATCTTACCTGTTCTGTATTAAAGCAATGACTTGAGAATATGTCTTCCCAATAACACTTTCTCCATTGACTTTTATAATCCTGTCACCTGTAGAGGGTAAAGTTGTAACTGAAATTAGTTTGTCTAGACGCTTTTTAAATAGTTTTTATTTTGTAATTCTGTACCTCATAATAATCAAGAATATCCATGTTAAGTTCAAGGTTGGTCTTCCTCAAAAAAAAAAAAAAAAAAAAAAAAAAAAAAAAATAAATTTCTCCAAATATTTTGTTATACTTTCCTCATTAAGAGTTTCATACACTCTCATAAATTGTCAAATATATTGAGTAGAGCTATTTTTAGCCTGTGATGAAAAACCTGTTCTTTTGACCAAATGACCATTAACACATCTTTGATCAGAAGAGCAGAAAGAGATCTCAAATTTCCTAATGAGGAGAAAATGTTCTGAAGGATTACAGGTAGGGAGCTTCAAAAAGCTACTAGGAGGAAGAAGAGCTGAAATAAAGGATCTGTGCAAAGTGAGGCCAAGGGAACGGCTTTTTCAACACTGCTTTAGAAACTGAAAGCCCTTTTTGTGTTTCTGGCATGATCAAATCAAAGCAGGGAAAATGCTGTTCACCCTGACTATTCAGCCTGTCATGGGGACAATGCTGCTTTAAATGCTTGTGCTCTGTGGAGGTTCCCCAGACAGACCCCATGGATTAACAAACAACACAGATCTGACTTTTTAATTTTGTCTGCACGCATAAAGTAAACATCATGCCAATAAATTGGTGCAGTATTTTCATCTCTACAGAAGTCAGAAGTTTACCTATTCCCCTTCATCCACTGCTTACCACCTTTCTTCTTGGCTGAAAGAACTTTTGAGTTTTGTCTCCTGCTTTCTAAGCAATGAATGAAAGCTTGATGGCAACAAGCTCTGAACCCTGTCCTGGCTAGATCACACTGCAAAGCTTGCCCAGAACACACCAGAACCTACTCTGGGACTTCAACTGGCTCTTTTCCAGGTTGTTTAAGAACAGCCTGTAATGTGGGCTACATTGCCACAGATCTTTACTCAGTATTCCCACTAAAAACTATAATTAGGAATATTAAGAGTAGGTCATATAATTTTATCTATACTTGTGCAGCTTTTATTTTTCACAGAAGCAGACTAGATTACACACAGCTGTGACACGAGTCTACTTGAAATATACATCCCATGGATCTGCCAAAGTATCTGATGGGGACACAGTGCAGAACTGGTTACATAAATGACATGAGCACGGACACCTCTGCAAATACAACTTTGTTCTGTTCCAGACACATAGGAAGGGCAAGTCAGTGCCTGCAGTGCAATAGAGGATACAGAAACATGAAGGATTTTCTAACAGCTCTCCATCAGTCTGATAGCCTGCTATGTATTTTAATCAAAGTAGAAATTAATTAGAATGCCCTTCCCACACACATTTTTGTTCTTTATATTCTTGTATATAGAAAAATGACAGCAGAAGATCAAGACATGGAAAATACAGATCTGTTTTGGCTGTTAGTATTTCAATATTTCTAATACTGAATATTTCTAATATTTATGAAATCCCAGATATGTTATTGTTTAAAGAAATGCCTTAAAGGCTAAATATAGGAGAGGTATTACCTTTCTACCTATAACAAAGATGATTTTAGGAATATTCAAAAATACTTCAGAATGGACTGTCTTGTATTTAAGATTCCTTTCTCTATTGCTCAAATTTGCAAGAGTATTTCAAGTTTTCTGGTGAGAAGAAGCCAAGAAAGCTCCTGAAATGGAGCTCATTTGTCATGGGTGGTAAAACTTACATTGAAACTTTCAGTATTACAAAAGACCCTGCAGCAGTGAAACAAGAATTGACAAACAACTTCCTAAACTCATACTGAATATTCAAGTAATTTCATTTGTGTGACCATGAAACACATGGAAAAAAAAAGGGGAAAATTTTTTCATTAAAAAAAAACCATACAATTGGTTCTGCAAAAAAAGATATTTATACAGCATCTGCATGAGAGGTCAAGCAATCTAACTGGCTGATTATTCCTGAGCATTTTATAATACCAAGACAGAGATATAGCAATATATTTCACCCTGAAATTCATAAACAAGAAATACTGGCATGACATAATTAGATGTAAATGCTACAAGCAGTGTGTTTAGAAGAATATTCTAGTTATTAAAAATGTCTTCCCTCATTTATTTTCTGCTCTTTATTCTGGGCTCCTAAAAAATCTATTCTATAACTAAAAATATAATATTCTCCACAGATTTCATCTCTCTCGACTTGGCAGACACTGAACAGAGCAGAAATTAACATAGTTCCTCTGTACAAATTCAACATATGTTGCATTTTATCAAGCCAAAATATCTTTATATAATAGCAGTCAAATTTTGCAAAAGTAGCCCTTCTCTAAATAACTATCTAAGGAGGAGTTAAAAAAAAAACAAAAAAACAAACAACAAAAACCTTATTGTGTACAAGTAGGACCCAGAACTTTTTTTAACTGACCAACCTAGAAACTTTGTATTTCTTTAGGAAGGACATACAAAACTTCCTCTATTACAGCCAATTTGAGGTACATAACTTTAAAAAAATATATCAACATCCCATTATTTACACAAGCACAAGCCTTTCATAGAATAGAAATTTTGCCATATTTTTAAGAAACCTGTGTTCATAGTGGCATCCATCTATATATGTAACTGTATCACCTGTATGATGTTCTATTCTAATACAGCCTTTTTCTTCTTTCAGCACTTAAATAAAGGTATGACACAGTTTAAAAAAACCTCTATGTTTTCTGCTCTCCAGTTTGATTAAATGAGTAATTGATCAGAATTTTGTAAGAATACATATAAAAATTTGGACTTTTCCTATTTGATTTAAATGAGGTGGAGTAGAAAAAATCTATTCAATGTATGAAGACCTGAATGTTTTCAGGTTATCAGTTTGTTCCAAACCAAAGAAATAGGAGCTTACAGGTATTATTTTCCTTTTTTGTCTCTTCTTCTCGTATTTTATTACTCTCTTTAAGACAGCAAATCAAAAAGACTAAGACTTTAATGCCTTAATAAGCAAAACAGGGCTTCCAAGGCAAAAAACACTGGAGGACAACTTAAAAGCTTCTAAAGGAAAGAAGGTTTAAATGGAAGATAGAACCATGTAGCAGCAACCTAAATCATATGTATTTTACATCATGTCCATAAACATGCTGTTGAACAGTACCTGTGCACAGTCCAGCTTCAAAAGCAGGTCCACCCTCTTTAACTTGTTTAACGAATATGGTATCCATTGGCTCCAGTCTATTTCTTTGTTTTCCTGAGAAAGAAAGAATATCTCTTTTTTATTATACTGAATTACAATGTTTTCACTTTCAAAATATTTTGCAATGCAATCCTGCTGCATTCACAGAGACATATGAAGAAATAGTGATGTAATGGAAACTGAAAAATAAAGTTTTTAAATCTTTCCTTAGAAGGAAAAAATCTAACATTGATTTACAGTTCCCATGGACCACAAAAGTGATTTTCCAAGTGTTTTACAGAAACTCCAAGATGAAGTCTAAAGTTTTCTTGAAGATTCACCAAGGTTCAAAAAGAAATTTACAATTCATATTATATGCACAGCATATGCCTGCACATGCTGTACGTATCTGTATATACACAACTTCAAGTTACTCTACAGTAGTTAGAAACCATGTACAGCTGTATTTTCTTGCCTTCTCAATACACACTTCATTTCAGTACTTCCAAAAACACAGGTGCCTTTTGGTTTTACAAGCCTGTCACCAAAGCTAAGTAATTCTTTGTTAAGTAGCCACAGCTCTGAAAATCAAGATAGGAGGGTGGGTATGTGTACAGTAAAGCAAACAAAAACACAAACAAAAAACTCCATGCTTATACAGCAGGCTAAAATACAGAGTTGCTGTCCTAGTTTTACAGCATCTACACAGCTTCACTCACAGAATTATCATGCCAGTGAAGTTAAAAAACCAAAACTAACCCCCCCCAAAAAACCCACAAATAAAATCACCCAGAAAAAATGAAAAATAAATACGTAAATCCATCCATATTAGCCCTGCATGGTCCACTGCTCACAGAACCAGTGGCAGAACCTGAAATGCTACAGCCAGACACACACAGAAGTGCCAGAGCTGGCTTTGCTAGCCTTGGTCACTCCCAGCTCCTGGCTCCAGCTGCTATCCCTGCTGCGCACACTCAGCTAAGAAGTGCCACCTTTGGAGGCTACGTGATGAGCCAGCCCAGGAAAGTGACACAGCACAAAATAAGCTGGGTCTGTGTTCCAGTTTAGCAGGAAACCCCATAAAATGGGGAGAGAGAGAGAGGCTTAAACCACAGGAAAAGAAGGAACAGCATGAAAGAATAAAGGAATTGCTTAAAACTGGCTGATAAAAGAAGCTCCTTAAAACTGGTGTTACTAGGTTCTAACCATTCCTGAAATGACTGATCTTTGACTTAGGCACAAATGGCCCTTTTTGGAAATACTTTCCCCACAGCTTTAAATGTCCCACCTAAAATGTTTAATAAATCATCACAGTAGTATTTACTGAATATAATGTGCCCCCTTAACATCTTTATTTACTTCCGTTTCCATGTGAGCAAAGTTCATTTGTAAAACTTTATTAAACTGCAAAAAACCAGATCACTGTCTGACTCTGATTCACATTTTTCAGATCCTAGTTTTAGCCTAATGCCTTTATTGTGCAGATCCTCAGTGTTCTGCCATTTTACCATAAAACAGTTCAACAAAATGTCTCACTCATATGGCTTTAAATGGCCTTCTCAAAAATAGTTCCAGATTGGGAGCAAATAATCAGAAAGTTTACTTGATAGAATCAGATAAATACTATATATAAAGCGACTGAATTACAAATCAAGAAACTCCAGCTGGCAGCTCAGTCCCCAAATACTTCAAATTTGATTAGCGGGATACAGCTACAAGAGATACAAAATGCTCTTTGTGAGCCAAAGTTAATATCTGTCATTTTTAATCTGCAGATTTAAATAGACACTGAACATATGATGGGTCTTGTTCTTTCAAGAGCCAGTAATATTTCAGCAAGTTTAGAGAAGCTCCAAGATTAATCTACCCAGATGCTGTGAACAAAAGGTTGCTTCAATCACTTACAAGAATGAAGTAAAAATATGACCTTTTATAGGACCACCAAACATCCTTCCCAGTGATGCCACTTATCTTTCACTGAAGACACATACATTTCCAAAAGTGGCAAGAAAAATAAAAATAATACAGCTCCTATGGCACATTTATTTTATCACATCCCAGCTTCCTTTATAAAATACTCTTTAAAAAAATGTTAGTGGCCTACTGCTAGTTTGTTTAACACTCAAGTGCTGCTTTATGCCTTGTCTATACCTGAACATGCAAATCAAGAGGTCAGGCAGATAAAGTTACTCCCATTCAGTATGGAACACAAGTCCTTTAACACACTTCCCACTTCTGAGTAAGAGGGGAAACCTGCCACCATTTATGGAGACTAGAGACTGCAGGCTTCCCTGATGTCTGACTTCTGACCTGCCTGTCAGCTACTCCAAGACATTATAGGCACTCACTTCACATTTCCACAGCTATTTTATCAATCAATTCAGAAAGCTAATTGCACATTAAACCTGGCTCTTTGCCCTATTGAGGAAGAGGCTATACTAAACACTCATTCTCACTTCCTAAAAAAAGCCAAACACCACACTAAAAATCGATTTAGGGGCAAAAAATCAGGATAAAAGGTTAAAAATGTTGATTACATTTGCACGTTCATTTTACAGCTCAGCACTATCCAAATACAAGTGGAAACAAGAAGAAATCTTAGAACTCTCAAGCTCTGGTAGATAAATACATGCTCTTCACTTCTCCTTGATCTTCTACATACTTGAATACAAACCTCATACAAATCTTTTTTGATCAGTAACACATAAATGAACTTCCTTGAATACATAACCTCAAAATGTACATTTATACTTTGAGTTTGAAACTCAAGCAAAGCGAAGAAGTATTTTTTGACAGTAGAAGCAAACAGTACGTTCTTCAAACCAGCTGAGGGGAATAAATCTTGAAAATGTGCACTCAGTCATCATAGAAATAAATCGCAAGTAAAATGGATTATCTAATAACTCACCTCATGTCTCAAAATTTAACATTCACTACACACTTATTTAATTATGCCTAAATCTCCATGTGGTCCTGTCTGCACTCAATTACCAGGCAAAAGCAAGATGCTGTCCAGAAAAGAGAGCTTAAACCTCCTCCTCCTAAACACCACAACCTAGAACACAACATCACAGCCACGCTCTGCACTACCCACTGTCAGGATTCACAATTTTTGTTTCTAATATTTAAAATACCAATTTTTTTGAGCATGACAGCAATTCCTGACAAGGTAATACCACAAAGAACAGTAAAAGCACTTTAGACCTTTCGTTTGTAAGACATCCAAGCCTTATTTGTGCTTTTCCAGTGCTCACTAATGCAGATAATTTTGTGAACAAAACAGCATACTTTGTAATTGAGCATTACTTTGCAGGTTACCAACAAATACAACAATTTCTCCCAAATCTTCTTCTGCAAATGAAAAGCAAGACATCATGGATACACAAAGAACAAAGTGTGAGCTGCCAGTAACACATTCCTATATGCAAGGAAACAGCACAGATGAAAAGCACAACTTCTCTAAGAAGACCTTCATTTGTACTTCATTCCATCTTAAATGCAGCTATAGAGAGAGATGCAGTCTTGCATTTGAGCAATTAAAGGAAAAGCAAATAAAGTTGATAAGCAAACAACTCAGCTGATCAGCAACTGAAAAGCCCATCAAGCTATCCTTGCCTGTATCAGTTTGTAAGCAAATGAAAATTTCCAGAATGAGTAAATGGTCAGTCAGTATAAATTCAAAGGCAAGTTTTTTTTCCAGACAGTAGTGTAGTTTTGCTAACAGAACAACTAAAATACTCCTTGCAGTGAAATGACCCCCTGCAATGATGTTATGCAAATGAAAATGTAACTTCAGAGTGAGCAAACTGTGTCTGAACTTTTAATTCAGAGATTCAACATCATCAGAAACAAGGAAATAAAAATAAATCCCCAAGTATATAGAAGGCTCAAGACAAAAATTCATTGGCATAAAAAAAAGTCAGAAAGGAATCAGGAGAATCTTAGAAATAAGGTCCTTAGTCTAGACAACCAAAGTTAAGAAAAAGTAGTCTGAAGAAGCATAAAGACCTATAAATCAAATGCCAGACAAATACAGAAAACCAATTTATTGCAACAGGTTTTTCTGAGCCAGTATGTTTTCCATAATTCTATGCAAATTTTCTAATCAGAGACTACATGCTTCCTACAAAAACCACAGAGATCACAGTAAAATCTAGAAACTAAAATTAGTGTTTTAACTTTTGTTCAAATAATTGCAAAATAAAGACTTTATTCATAGCACATATCATGGAATCATTTATGAGCTAACCTTTATACTCTCTGGATCTATGAGCTGCAACTTCAAGTCAATAATGCCTTCAGAGTCTGACAGGAGAAAGCAAGTCTCCCATTGCAAAGTTACAAGGAAGCTTTCCTGACAAATGTTTAAGAGGCCACAAGTGGCAGAGGGGAATACGTTGCACTAGCAGCCATCACTTCTACCAAATAATAGACTTAAAACATACTCTCCTTGATAAAAGGGAGTATTTAAAAAATGCTACTATTTTAAAACAGAACAGTAAAATTAAGACTAGGTGACATTTAAAACTGACTTATATCTAGGGGGGGATATTCAGGAAAGCTTCTCCTAACTAGCCCAAATTTGAGAGAGAAATTAATTTTATCTAAGTGCCAATTCTAGTTTGAATCTAACTGCTATAAGGAACATAACTAGTATTGTATCAAATGCAATAACTATGACTTAGTTTTTAAACTACTCTCTCCAGACCAGACAGTATTACTGTACTGCTCTATGATTCACCTGGAAAATAAAATGACATGGCAGAAGTTATGTTATCAAATCTACCAACACACTACAACACAGCAACAAGCACTTATTTCTCTGAAGTCATTAACCTTTTGATATAAAACACAGATTGAAACATCTGAGTCATAAAGACTATGAAAAGGACAACCTTTACATTCTGAATAGGAAAGGAAAAAAGAAAAAAAAAAAAATCTCATGCCAAAGTGCTATTACTGACAGAGCTCTTCCTTTCTTTTTGACCTGTAGAGCACAGACCAGCAAGTGTTGGGACACAGTATAGCACATACTTTCTTAAAAAGTCTTTCCAAACTAGCACTGCTTAAAAACATGCAGTTTCTCTTCTTCCTCAAGGGAAGAAAAAAAATCATCTGCTCAGGACAGCTGAACTGCGCTTAGAAATCCTCCTAACACAGAGATTCAATAAAGTCTATAGAGGTTAGTAAAATAACTTTTTTGCAGAACATTTTTACTCCCAGCCGTACACTCAGCAGATAGCAAATGGATGACTTTCACTCTTATATTTAAGAAACCAGCTCCATGAAACACCTCAAATGAGTCAATTATGACAGTTTAAGACTTAAGTCAATTAAGTCTTACATACATCTTTCTCTGATTCAAGGAGGAGGAACATTCCTCTTAAGTATGAAGATCTCCAAGTATGCTTTTGGGTATCCAAGGCATTTGAGCTCCACTGGGTCAATAATGCTGAGTGGCACTGATTCTTGAGATGCCTTTCAGGCAAAGGGAAGGAAAATATATAACTGGGCAAATGCTTCAAATTGATTACTCAATCAAAAACCCGTTAATCATCTCCAAACTACTCAAAAAAGACTGCTGAAAGTACAGCAAAACTTACATTTATTAACTCAGATTTCATTTCATTAAATATAAATCACGAACCTGTCAGGATTACATCTAACTGAGGGAGTCCAACTCAGATCACTCTGCATACTATAATCTGCAAACTGAATTTCATACATAGTAAGCATTTCTCCACTAGCAATCCAGTCTGGAAAAGGAGCCCAAAGGTCCCAGCAGAGCTTATTTCACCCACTGTCAAGCTCAAAGCAACTCAACTGAAAAACTCTAGTTGAAATACAGTGTCAGGGATAAGCCTCTGAAAGAACATAAGAAGTAAATTAGTGCTGTTGAGTCATTTAGCAGAGAAACACCTGGCATTCAACTCTGTAACACAGGAAAAATATATTCTTATTTCTCAATGCACCTCTGGCATTTTGATTAGGCATCTCCAAAATGGCATTTCTTCTTTTGCTTACCTTTCTGTTAAACCATTTGACTAATACAATCTCAACTCTATCTACATGCCAAGGTAGGGGGAGAAGATGAGAAAATAATTTGGCAATGTTATGGAAAATATATAGCACAGTTTCAGCTTAGTTACAAACTCCCCAAAACTGTGTTCTCATTGCATTATTTGCCATTACTATTATTTCATTCAATTCTCTCAAATGAAACCTTTTCAAGTTTAAAATTTAATCTATGATTAGTCTAGAGGATTTACTATAGTCCTTAGATAGGCATAGAGCAATACAATTTTTATCTGTAGTAGTGAATCTATAGACCCTCCCTTAAAATCCTTGGAAATTACATTCCATGTTCTTATTCAAATTCAAAGATGATTTGAACTCAACAGAAACCACTGAGAAGCATTATACATGAGACAAGCTGGAAGGCAAATCCACTAAACATTCAGGATGTACGATAAGGGAACAAGGAACCATCAGGCTCTGGTCTCAGTGCAAAACTAAGTGAGCCCTCTTTTAGCATTCTCAACATTCAGGTGTTAAAAAATTAATTTGGATCAGAAATCCACAAAAAAAAAAAAAAGGAAGTCTACTGTCCCACTATCCTGAAGCATTACTGTTAAATACCTCTTGCCTTTGACTCCTAATTCTACTATCATATACCTTGGACCATATCACCCCAGCCATCTATGACCGTTCCAAATTACTGCTTTCACAATTATCTTGTTCTTATCTACCTTGTTCCCATCATCACAGGCACAGTATGTTTATTTCATAACAGACTGAGCTGATAGACCATGATGCTAAAAAACATGGGATTAAATTAAATCCTGGGAGATCACAAACTACAGAAATCAACAGTATGTTAAAAGAATTGAAATATTAAAAACTCCAGGCTTTATGTAAGCAGCTGTAATGCAGAAAAAAAAGCTTTTCCTGCATTTTTTATACCCTTCTCTCAAAGGCTCTACCCTGTCAAAGCAGAGTTGCACAGAGCTGAAGAAGGCCAGGTAATAAATTGCAACTATTTAGTGTAGACAACTGAAAGGTAGAAACTTTCATACATACTTAGGCACATCGAAAAAAAAAAAAAGCCTGGTGATAAAGTTTAATGTTCTAGACTTCTCATTAACCAAATGAAATCATTAACAAGCACACACTGGGTTTCTACAGAAAAATACACCAAATAATATACCTAGGTTGACTTTCATTTTTATAGGAAAAGGAACTCCTAGTTGCTAGAGGTACTTCTACTTAGAGATAAAAGTAGAAAAAGCAAGAATATCATACTAAAAAAAAAAAAAAAAAAAAAAAAAAAGCAGAATAATAATGATACTGGATTCCCAGGTACTGTGTTAAGACACAAAACAGCTTAGTTCTATTGAAAGATAAAATTTCTTTCAGTCTATTTCTTTATGCCTATCACTGTTCATTTAATCATGGTCACCAAGGTAAACCTTGTTAAAGGAAAACATGTTTTAGGACAATATACAAGAAACTACCTTCATATGTACAAAACCTGTATTGAATGACAAGATAATAATACTAAATACACAATCAAATGGCATGAAGTTTTCTTCCAGCCTCACTCATCACATCTTGATAGTGCAAGTTTTTAACAAGACTGCTAGATTTTTAATAGGTAGGTATTTTTCACTCTGGCTCCAAATATTACTAGTATACTCTCCTGGAAGACTTCTATCTGTGAGATACCACTTAAATAAATAACTGATTATTGAAACAGGGCAACTCCAGAAACCAGGAAGAATGGCAAACCAATGGCGAGTCATCCTCAAAACACATGAAATAAATACTCCAAGTTATTTCAGAGGATAATAACTCCAAGAAATATGTAATACAGGCTGGTCAGTATAACAGAGATTCTCTGGAGAGCGGTAGAAGCTGATAAAAGTTTCAAATCAATGACCAAAGAATCCACCGTGGAAAATCTCTATCTTCTGATAAAATGCACCTGGTTAGAGAAGCATTTCCATGACTTGGCTTAAAAGCAACAGTCTGGAGCAGCAAAAGTAGGAAAAGAACTGAAAAACTCAAAATAATAACAACAAAATATTTAGGGTATAAATCTTGTGATGCCCTTCCAGCAGATACCAGGGTACTATAGTCTCCCACAAAAAAGCAGCACAAGCATATGTGAAGCCTCCACCGTTTGTCAGAAGAAAGCCTTGGCTACTTCTTCCATGAGAGGGCAGCAGCAGACACCCACCAAAATATTGCCCACAAATCCTGACCACAGGCTCTAAGCCAGCTCCCCATCCATCCCAAGCCAGAGCTCCATGCATCCCTGCTGTTCTTACAGCCGGACCACAAAGGCAAGTCAACCCCCATGATCTCCCAGCCTGTTCTTCCCAAAGTGCCTCTACCCACTGCAGCACCCTGGCCCTCTCCTGTGAGGTATCCCACCACCCCTGTGTGTGTGTGCAGGGGCTTCAGCAACCTCCTGAAAATGGCATGAGAGCTCCACTGTCCTGTAGGCTCTCTCTTGTTCATGTGCATACAGCTGAGCAGGTCCTCTTCTGTCCCTGCTGCTGACCATGAGGTGTCTCCTGTTCACAGCATCCTAACTCATTTGCCTAGCAACCCAATCTTGCTTTTGGGCCATCATCTTCCTCTGGCGTCATTCCTACTTAAGAGGTCTCCTGAATGAATTTGCATTAGATTCCATTATAAAGGCTTTGAAACTTTACTGCTTTCCAAAAGGAAGATTAATGCAAGCCAGGAGCTTGATTTAACTATATTCTAAAATTCTATAACAGAACCTAAAATACATAAAAATGTTTCTTTCACTGCTGGAATACATCATAGGGTACATGTTTTTATCATCTGCCCTCTAGACTTAATTAGGTGCTCTGATTCTTTGGAAAAATATTCAAGTGCTCTCAATGGAAGGTAAGAGCAATACAGATGCTTTTATCCACACTTACCTAATCAAATACATAAATGTTGAATTAGATACAAAACCCTCATTTTTAACAGGTAAGCCTAATTTATGACCAGGGCAAAGCATAAAGGGCAGATAATTACAAATTTTCATTGAAAACTGATACAAAAAAAGACCTTCCTGCACTGGCAAACACTGCTTCACAAAAACGAAATGCTTGGATGCCCTTAGCTTAGTCTTTCAGAGAGGAAGGATCAAGCGAATTAAGTGAGTTACCATGCACAAACTTCAAAAGAGAAGCGTTTCTCAGTAGGATATTTCCAGTTAATTTCGGCAGGGCTCCGCCCGGCCGCGATGCCGGGAGTTGCCGCGCGGTGGCTCCGGCGCCCGGCTCCCAGCGAAGCGGCTCCAGCAGTGCTGGGCCAGCTCCTGCCCTACCTGCTACTGCTCAAACACCGCTTCTGCCAACATGCCAAATGACACGAGCTCTCTTCTCACAGGCTGCCTACTCCCCTTAGCTGGGAACAGGAACAACCGGCAGCAACGTAAATAAAGATGGTTTCATCCCCCCCAACACCCCCAAAAATCATGTCGAATGCTGGAGAAGATTGTCTAAAACACTTTGTTCCATTTTGCTGGTTTTAAAGGTTTAATACACAAAATTGGCAGCTCAAGCTTTACTGACATCTACATCCTCTCCTCACAGTCATTTCTTCTCTTTCCAGGGGGACAAGTCCAAGATTTCCTCCTTCATGAAAATACTGATAACTTTCAGGGCATTTGTGCCCTCCGATCTGTATTTCCAGGCATAGAACAAACTGTGGTGCTATAAATAAGCAATAGTTGAGCTATGATTCATGAGCTTAGAAGCTACACAAAAATTTCCAGAAAGTATTCTTGTTTCCACCTTCACAGGTTTCATGGTGAACCAAGTATTTGTTCACTGCTGTTTCTCTACTGAAATATAGCTATCAGATAACATTTTAGATATCAACAGATCTACATGGCACCTTTAGCTACCTGAGCTCTCCCTGTGAGAACAAGAACACCACAGAACTTTTTCCTCTAGACCACAAGTGGTGTCTTCCATACTGGTTTGGCACAGACCAATTCCCTTCCCTTCCTAAAGGAATCTGCCTTTTCTTTTTATATGTCAAAACAGATAAAGGATGTTTCAAGTTTAGGGAGTAATAAGAAGTAGGAAAAGATTAACTTTTCACTGTTTAACATGCAGGTGATGACAGCTGAGTAAAACTAGGAGGATGAAAAGGATGAATCCATCTGCTTCCCAGAGAAAAATAAGAAAGTTCAAATAAATTCATATTTCCCAGAATGCTTCTAATACATCACAGCTACACAAAGTAAATGGAAACTGGAGTTCAGGTATACTCTCTTCTTCCAACTACAGAAGGTACTCAAAGGTACACTGAAGCAGGTCGGTGCTTTGCTGCAGATGAGACCCCACCACCAGAAGCAGCACCCAGCCCACGCTGTGCCCAGCTGCAGGCAGAGCACCAGGGGAACCCTGCACAGGGCACCCAATCCCACTGCCCCTGTACCTCACCATCCTGACACACTGGGGAGACAAAGTGGGACTGGGTTTTCCCAATCTAAAAACCAGCTTCCTTAAATCAACATGGTTTTCACTTTTCTAAGGGAACAGTAAGATATCAGCAAAAAGGAAACATGGATGAGAAAATAGCTAAGTACCAAAGAAAAACTCCAATTAACTGGCATGGAGATTTAGCATAAACTTATAAAAAAAAAAAATCAGTTAATGTGTAAATTAAGAAAGAAAGCAGACAAAGGCAATGTGGAGGGAAAAAGCTATGAAAATGGAGGGGAACTGACTGGCATAAGAATTAAGTGACTGAACAATGAGCTTGATGCTCACACTGAAGTGATTTTATATTTCAAGCTCTTAGGTAGCAATTCTATTCTATAGCAAGTCTATTACACAGATGAAGCATTCAATATACTGGATCTATAAGAGAGTAAAAACAAGACATACCTTGTCTATTCCCATTCTCTTCATCCTAAAGAGGAAGAAAGAGTGCATATTAAAAATTCAATAAACGGAAAAAAATGCATAGGCATCTCTAAGGTATAAAGACTTGAAGTGAACTGGAAGGTTAAGTCTGCATTTTGGTACCTCCTACTTTCTCTACAGCTTTCAACTTAGAAAATTAAGTTTTTTATTCTCAGAATGTAGAGTAATAGCAATTTTAAAAACAACACAATCCTATGAAACAATTGCCACAGAAACAACATAAACAGGATTATGTGAAAACAAATGTACCAAACCCCATGAAATACTACCACGAAGCCTCATACTGCACTGTGTGTGGTCGCAAGCACGTTTCACCCGAAAGCCAGGCAAGAAAGGTTACACTTGAATCACCTCACCATTTAAAGCTACATATGCAAGAGATACAAAATATTTTGTAAGCAATGTCTGAATATTGAACGAAGTTTGTTTTGCCTTCACTACTACTACTACTACTATTAAGGGAAAAATAGGTACCTCAAACACTATGTAGTTACAACCTTTAAGAGTCTCCTTCTGCTCACTGATCCCAAAAATCACAACAAAAATTACAACTGGCAAGTACTGGGGGGAAATGGCATGCTTGAACTACAAAAAAATACTTAGGTTACTTTCTTGTCAATACTTTGGTACGAAGATCATGGTTAACCTTGTCTACAAAGTTTAAGAAGCAAAATTATCTAAATGGGAAAATACCTGCTTGCTTTCTAAACTGAAGCTTTCACAGAGCAGTAAGTACTTAATCAAATACATTTTCTGAGACTAACAGATAGTATTTTAAAAATATTTCTAACTATTCATCTCAGCTAATTAGAAGAGCTTTGTCCTGAAGGAAATAAGGAGCAAGGCAATGACCACAGAAAAAACTTTCAGCTGGATATTTCCTCCTACTTTTAGATGGACTAACTCCAAATTTCTAGGTATTTTGTATTTAAAGGAAAACCACTATGTTTTTCAAATTAAATAAGCTCAAAGCAACTACACACTGACCTGAGCAATCCGTTCAAGAGAGAAAGATCTAAAGAAAGAGAGGAAATAAGGCCCGGATATGAACACTGTATAATGGTGAGGAAGAGAAAAGTCTGTCCTAGCAGCAAAAAATTCCTGACAAGGCATACAAAAGTTCTGCTGGAGCTTTGAAAGATACTACAGAAAGATAACTTTAAGGAACAAAAGAATAAAGAAGAACTCCCTCAAACCCAAAATACTGAATAAACAAAAATCTAGCATATATTCTACTTTTAAAAAGCCATGATAATTGCCACTGCTGCCCAAAGAGTGTATCTCTGAGTCGGACAGTCCTGTCTCCTCTATACTTTGGTAAAAATGGCACTCTAGAAGTTAAGTACCATGACTGCTTATTTCTGAAGCCCTGTAACATTCAGTTGCTTTTGAACTACAATCAGCAGCCCAGAATTAGACACGAGTAACTTCTGCATGTTTTGAGTTATGGCCATATCTGTCAAGTGAAAAAACATCTTTGGGACTTGAAATATCAGAACTCTTAGTCTGAAAAACCTGGGTTACATGTATGGGAGGCTATTTGGTTTGATGCTATATAACAAACATTTTTGAAGAGAAAGTTTAGCTAATGTAGAAATGCTGTAATTTATGAAATACAGCAGTAGGTTTTGTAACTTTTGTCACAGGCATGCAAAGTTCTGTTACCAAAGACAGCTGCAAAACATTCGTTTTTCATGGTATCAAGCCAAGGAGATCAGGCTTTGAAAAATGGAATGAATGCTTTTTAATACAACTGTTTTGAAACCAGCTTTCCCTCCTATATTCACCCCTTACACGTAGCAATATGTCAGTATATGCTGCATCCATACCTGAAGAGAAGATTTTACCACATACTTCTCACAAAAACGAACTTGGAAGAACAAACATCATATACAAAAACAGTGTTTCTAACAAATCCTAAAGAACACCTGATGTTAAAGCTATTATGCAACACTTGCTTTTTGCAATGCTAACTTAAGGAATCTTCCACACATTCCTCATTCACTTTCTTAAGGGAAAGGAGGCATGGGAAGCAAGCACAACACAAAAATGGGTTATTGCTGAATGTGCAGCTATTCCCAGCTTGGTGTGTGTCCCCACAGAAGCACAGCCAAGTACTTCTGCCAAAATGAAATGTGTTAAACCACAACCTCAATTTCCAAGGTCATCTTTCACACAGGGCTGTCCCTCCCAAGAGACTGACCAGACAACAGTTTTTTCCATAACCTATCACAGTGTTTATAAGTTAGTAATTAAGACCAATTACAATGAGAAAGAGACCCTTGATTTGTACTTAAATAGATGTATTATGCAGGAAGCATAAAAGAAAAGATAATAGAACTTAACAAAATACCCTGAATTTGATCTAGATCTGCACTACGATATACATACAGAATGCTAAATGAATTAGGTATAAAATATACTAGCATTCCAGTTTTTTCACATGGGGAAAGAGTGTTGCCAAAGAAAAAAAAAAAATCATCTGAAGTACTATGAGGAGTTTATGTATCAAGACAAGTGTGTTTTGGACTCGGAGCAGTCAGCCAGGTCTTGAAGGCAGATCTATCTAGATCTCCCTCCTTGCAGCCAGTTCTTCAGGACAATAAACAAAAAGGCTTTCCAACTGAACAAAGGTTTTACAAGACAAACAACTAGAATGCTGAACTTCTCAGAATTTAAAAGCTCAACACCTCAAGCACACCTAAGCAGAGTACAGCTTATTATACTTTTTATAAAGTAATGCCCACTCTTCTCCACTCAATATATCCTCTGGCATGAAGTTCTTTGCTTCCATGAAAATTCACCTCAGTAGCTTTCCAAGCAGCAGCATCTTCCAGCATACAGAAAAACTTACCTTCCAATTCCCATGAATTATGCACCTGTGGTGTGATCTTTACCACACCCTGCAGGTTAAGAATATTATGCTTTTATGTCCTAGAGATGCCACTGTTCCCCTTTGTAAGAATCTTGTCCTCCTCTTTCCAGAGCATTCTACTTGACACATTAACTGTTTTTTCAAACACAAAAAACAGAAGCAACAGGAGCAGAAGTCTGAATGGAGACATTTTCACCAGTATTTCTGAACTGGAACCTACAGCTGGTATTTAAAAAATCTAAAACATATATCCACAAAGAATGTAGAAAGATTGCTTGAAGGAAAGCACTTCTAGCTATTTTTCTTTCTCCTCACTACCTCTACTAGCTTATGTTGATTTGTGGCAAAATTTAAGAGATTGTAGGGCAAGCTTACCTTGGGGAAAGGGGTGTGGAGGAATTAAAAAATAAAATTAAAGGAGCTAGAATGCTTTTTACTCTGGGGTAAACAATAGAGACTGCTGCACTGACTTAGAGGGAAAGCACCAGCATCACATTGACACTTGTGATAAAGAAAGGGCTGTGGTTCTGAAAAACAGATCAAGGATTGAGTGAGTCCAGCTGTTGTCAAAGGCATCTTCAACATCCAGCTGTAATCTCTGTCTTACAGCAGCAGTGGCTGCATCCTCAGGTGGGAAGGAGGAACAAAGCTACTACAAGATTTAAAACAGCCAGAAAATCAAATTATATTCATCATTATTATACTCCCCTTGAGGAAGGCAAAATGAAACATCTGTGACTTCTGAGGAGCTTAAAATTTTGATCAATGAGGAAAGAGAGGAATGATACTTGAGCTTACAATCAATGACAGAGACTGTAATTAGCTGGTAACTTTATATGATCAAAGATCCTATTGATCATCTGAGAAATCACATTTGCCTCATGTTAGGATCAAGCTGACAACAGATGAATTTCATTCTTTTGTACCATAACTTAGGTACAGAGATTTCTACAAAATTCACCTTATGAAGACTTGTAAGTAGTAATTTGAAAGATCTGTTCTTATTTTTGCTTCACCTCATGGACATTAAAAGGAAGAAAAAATAATATAACCATTTTTTATGTTAATTAATATAATTGTTCAGGTTAATATAACTGTTCAGAACAAGGGCTCTGTCCAAACGAACCTTACCGTCTTTCTATGTAACTGAATCCAGGAATAAAGGTGTTGGAGTACCAAATCACCTCATGATTTCTTTTCCAAAATCAGATAGAAATAGGAATGAATGAACCAGATTCTAACGTGTCAGAGAAGAAAGAAAAAAAACTTAAGAAGGATGAAGTTCTCTCTAGCAGACAAAGAGGGAGTTAAGAACTTCAAGACAAGTCTTGAGGTTTAAAGGTGTTGGGCTCACTAAGAACTAACTGGGTCTCTCAGAAACCATCAGATATGAACAAGAGAGGAAGGACTGACATTTCTTCTTTATAATGCCCTTCCCTTGTGCCTGTCTCCTTTTGCATGTGCAGAACATAGTGACCTCCTTCAAAGACATCTAGTGATGGCTTTTTTCCAAAACATATCCAGTGACTTCTTAGTTAAGGAGGCTAATCCTGCTCATGCTGTTTATTTTCACCTTCAGCACGAATAGGGGCTCTTGTTGAGAGATGCTAACAAGTGCATATAATTTGCTCTGCCAAGGCCAATGCTTCCTCATCGTCCTTCGTCTGTTTCACACTGAATTCAACCTGCTGAGACTGCTATTATTACCTGTGCTCAATGAAAGAAATGTTAGGATCACCTGATACTGCTAATAGCTTCACTTCCACATAACTTCAGTCACTCCTTGTCAAAGAAAAAATTTGGGTACTCAAGTGAAGGCTGAATAGCTGCAGTAAACTTGAAAAATGTGTCAACTTCCTTCTGCAAAGCTTTTTTACTTCTAAAGAAATCTTATGGCCACCAAGGGCAGGCAAAGACAGACAACTTTACTGAAAGACATCTGCAGAGATACATGAGTCAATTAACTTCATGCTCTTTCCAGAAAGCTTCAATACCCATTCCCCATCTTGGTAAGAATTTATTCTTCTACCTAAGTGGAAAAGCAAAAGCCAAACTCAGGGTAGCACAGCTCATGAAAACTACTACACTTGATGCCTTTAAAATGAGTAAATGTTATTTGAACTCGCTAGGAAACACCCTCTCTCAATTTTCAAATTCCTCTCATTATTAAATGGACTTTTTCTCATCACCCTGTATTACAGCAAAGTTCAAAAGCTTCAGCCAGAGAACACGTAAACGCTTTGAGGAAGACCAATTAGCTACTTAACATTCAGATATTGTTTTAAATAAAAAAAAAAAATGTATAATACTTTAAGAAAGTTGTCTTTTTATGTAGGCCTATATATACTTTGTATATATTAGTCTCGTGACTAACAGAGAACTGCAGATTCTCTTTTCAGCAGAAAGAATGTAACACAGAAACACATTCTGTCTTTCTAATGTAGACTGAGTTTAGGATACTCAGTTAGAAAATAAGGCAAACATTCTTCATCTCTTAATGTGATGGTGTGACAAACTTCAGCTGGGGAGGGGAACAAAAACAATGAAACCCAAACATCATACCCTTCAAGTCTACATTTCAGAAGAGGTACAGACTAATTATCGACATTGGGTTTGGGTAAAAGAAGAATCTGTACAGAGAAATACTTTCCTGTCATGCAATGACCACTGGTTTTACTCATGATACAAATATTTTTAACTGACTGACATGGTCAATTCCATTTTATTGGAACTGATCATCTATTTAACAATGCCATGAGCCCACCCACCTTACAAGAGATCTTTCACCTGTATAAGACAGACCTATAAACATATTTACTTTCAAGTAACCTGGATTTTTGACCCTAAAAGGTAAAAGGCTTTATATAAAGTGCTTCATTATTAATTCCACTTACTTTAAAAGAAAACTGAACTGCAGATTCCGGAGGGTAAACTATGAAGTGTCTTAAGGTGAAGCCAAAACCCTGAGATGTCCTCCTCAGCACGACAGTTTTAGGACCAGGCCAAGAGAAAGTTTCTTCCTCCTCCGATGGTGATACAGCTTCACTCTGCTCTTTTCCATCTTTATTTTTGGATGTCTAAAACAGAAAAAGATAAGCAGAGGAGTTTTAATTTGGATCATTGCAAAAGAAAACAAGAGTAAGAATTCTTAGACATTCCTATACACTTGAAAATAGAATTTCTCCCCCTATAATCAAAATAACATGATGACCATTAGTATTTTCGAACGTGTATGCTAAAGCAGCACCCTCTTAAACCATTGCACCTCTGGTCATACTGCACATAGAGAATAATGCTTAAATTTTAAATGAGGTTAGATATTTAAAAAGTCAACATTCAACAATGAAAGACTTGAAGGAACCACAAGAAATGTGTACAGCTTGTATGTTTTATTTGCCTTCTATTTAGAGATAAACATGTGGCTTCCGGGACCCCATTTTTGGCTGTGTGTATCTCACATACGCAAGTACAAAAAAAAAACCCACACATTCTCCTTCTCACACAATTCAGGGATTATTTTCTTGACTAGTACCTCCTTACTTAATACAAGTAAAACAGAACAGGCAATTGGTTAGACTTCTCCAGTAAAACATTTTCTTCTAGTCATATTATGACTTCACCTTTGCTTTTTCCACCCTTAACTATTTTCTCTGAACACTTCAGTATGTAAATTCTAAAAAAGTAAAAAAGTCTCCTTTCCTTTTACAGCCCTACTGCAATCCTTCCTCTCATGCAGAAATAAGCAATCTTGGGTAGGATTTTTTTCCCTATGGATAATTTTATATCCCTATGACTCAAGCAACATATTAAAATATCTACCTTCTCAGATTTATAAAAAGCCTTCCATTTCAACTTTCAAAGTGAGTGCCACACCAGCACTCAAAAGCAGGAGACAAAGAAAGCATGCAAAATCCTATGGCCCTCCTCTAAAGATTCTAGTTCAACGATGCGTGAAACAAATTTAGATACCAGAGCCTATAGCCTATTCAAAGGGCATTCAAACAGAAATAATAGTCGTCTTGTCCTCCAGTAGCTCTGCTGCTGTGGCTCAGCAACTGGCTGATCCGTGTCAGAATTTACTGCTTGGTTTTCTCCCTGTTCTACTCCAAAATAATCTCTTTTGCTTCAGTTTTAGAGCTGGAATCTCAAACTGCAGTGCTAGCTGGCAAGGTGGGCTCAGCCAATTCCAGCCAACATCTATGGAGAAGACAGAATATTTCCACTCTAACCACAAGAGCAACACATATTACAAGGAAAATACTGCAGCTCCTTGGTGAGAGTTAATCCATGAGAAAAACATTTTGCATTCAGGTATGCAAAACACAACACATTTGTCCACAGTTTGTCCTCAGAAACCCACATCTTGCTTGTGTCCAACAGGGAGAACAAATACTAGCAAGTGCTCCAAAGACCAGCCTCCCTGCCTCCAACAACCCTGTTTTCAGCAAGAAAAAAAACATACAAATGGACAGTACAGCCAAACCAAGAAATGGAGCTGCTTCAGGAACAAGAAAAGATGGAGAATCCAGAGCAGCCTGACAACCTGCTCTTCCAAACAGCCTGGAAGAATTAAGGGCAGATTTCGGAAAGAACAGTTATAAATATCAAGGACTATCTCAACCTAGTCTGTCCTCATCTATCATCTTCATTCATGTTTTAAAGCATTAGTGTGAAACCAAAAAGACTCTGCAATTAGATGACTAATGAACGAAAAATTAGTGAGCACTGCAGAACTGCCAAAATGAGAGGCTTGAGCTTAAAGTTCAAACAATGCAAAGATTAGGGTGAAATTTACATAATCCTTTAGCCTAAGGATGGAGTTTGTTATTGAGGTGTTCCTAACCACTCTGTTCAGCTTCCAAACACAAGAGCATTTTATCAGTTCTACACAAATAAATGTCGCTTTTTCAAATCTCAGGACACAAGAAGAAACGAGCCAGTAAGAACATTTTGATCCTAGTAAACTGGCAAAAGAAATAGCTCCTAGTAAAAAAAAATATCACAGGCCTCTAAAAAATGAGAGTGATTTCCTCCATCAAGTGACTCACAGCAACCCATCTATTTAATATTCCCTTGCAATCTTTTGTTTCTCCTCTCAGATTTTAATATGCAACACATGATGCAAAGTTACAAATGATCCAACAACCACAGATATTGAAAATTGTTCACAAGCAACTACCCATAGTTAGAAATAGGTAAACGGCAAGCTTAAATGTAGCACTGAAAAAAAATCTAAGTCTTCAATATACTTCCATCTTTTTTCTAACAAAAACCTCCTTAATTAGTCAAAAAGTAGTTTTACTATGTGCAACAACTGATGACTATAATTTACGTACAGAAGTACTGTAACCTCAGTTCAAAATAGAGCCATAAAGAGAACTGCATTAGCTTTTAGAAACAGGAGTTTCAGCATTTCAGTGTAGCAAGAGAACCTCTAATTTCCTTGTAATTTCATGTAAATTTTAAGTTAAGTTCATGTAAATTCACAAGTTACTGAACTAGAAACCCACAGTCAAATAATTATTTCTTGAAAGAGCACATTAAAAAGAAACAGTGAACTTCATGCCAGCCTTGGACCCCCCTGCAAGGTGTGCCAGCAGGGTAACAGAAAAAACCAATATCAGTAATAAATGTGAGACATGTTCAGTAATAGCAACTTTCAGCCACCACTATGAGCAAGCAAGAATCTGATTTATAAAGAGAATCAACATCTGTTGAGTAACCCTGTGACACTTCCAACCACAGCACACACACCAGAATACCCCTTGCCAAAAAAAGCTTTAAAAAGGAACAAGAAAAGTTCTCAAAAACAAAACAAGGATGCAAGACTGCAAGCAAGAAACAGATGATGTGCAGTACAGGCAAGTATACATGATTGAAGGCAAAGTCCCTACACAGTTTTCCTTGCAAATCAAATATCAAATTACAAATACCTAAGTATCTCATGTCTATAAGGGAAACTGCCTTTTGGGTAGAGTCATTTGCATTACAAGAGATAAAAAATGAATGCTTCATTTTCAAGTAAGATCTAACAAACCCAAGATTATTGTGCCATAGTCCTTACTGCAGATCTGTATGTTTAATTCTCTATAGACAAAATCCAAGTCAGAATGCATACAATCAAGTTCAAGGACTGAAGAATCCCAGGCTACTAAAAACAATTCAAGCATCATTTCCCTGGGGAATTTTTTGTACAAGGTTTCTGCACAAAGTATCTCAAAGCATCATTTCCTGTTCTATGCAATTGCAAGGACATATAACAGATGCCTAAGTGCACTGTAAAATGCATACCTTGTTTTTAATATTGTATTTAACCCTTCCTTCTGAGCAATGAAAGCACCCATGAAAAATCAGATAGCACTATAAAAAACACATGAATCACTGGCAGCTTAACGCACAGTAACAGAATTATGTAAAATCAGGAAGTAGCATTAATGTTTGTAAATAATATTATTTCCAATTAGAAGTCTCAAAGCAGTAGCTTCCCACTGTGTCAGTCTAAAATAACAACTAAAAAAGCTGAAACATCCAGCCTGCATGCTCTCTAAAGCCCCTCTAATTTTTAATCTTCTGATAAATTTATAGACCTGCACTGTACAAGCTAAAAATCCTTATGTGACAGTTGTAGGTAACTGCAATCAAAGCTATAAATAAACAATAGTCATCCTGACTACCTAAACAGACAAATAGGTATGGTCTAAGTTCTGAACACTGTCTTCATAGGTGAAAAATTGTGAACACAAGAAATAACTGATATATTGTTCTATCTATTCTGGAAAAATAATTCAAGCCCTTATAAAGTTGGTATGAGAAATCAATTTATATCTTTATTTTGTATTTAGTACCCAAATTCAAAATTATTTCCAAAGAAATGGGGCATGGGACTGGCATCCAGATTTGCAACTTTTTTAAACTGTTTTGGTTAATGTGTTTTTCACCATACAGAATGCTTCACAAATAAATTATGTAAATAAAAGTCTCATTGTAGATGTAAGGGTTTCCTATGCTACATTTTTCAGAGCCTACATCTGTATTTAAAAAAAAAAACCGAAAACAAACAAAAAAACCCCAACTCTCAAACCAACCAACCAAACCCTCACCACCAGATCATCCAGGGGACTTATCTATCAGTATCTCAGTCACAACATGGAGACAGCCTGTGCTAAGCAGCACCTGCTTCAGCTGCACTTGGCAAATGTTCAACTTTTAGCTGGTCTACCAAGAAAACTGATACCTGATACAGCAGCTCAGCTAGACACATATGCTGAACAGAAAATGATCTGATGCTACCCGATATTACTGATTCAACAGCCATCCTATGATTTTTAGGGATTTTCAGTAACTGCTGACATGACCCAGAGGAAAAAAAAACATAGTTATTAAGCCCTAAAATCCTCCTGGGACACTGGCAGGATATTCCAAATGCTCTAATAATAACTGGACTCACTTGAAAACAGGGGTATTTCTTGTACACAGTCATCTGCTTTCCCCAGGTTTTGTGCCCAGTCACTTATCTCTTAGCTAAAGGCCTTGTTAAATATCTCCTACTGCAGAGAAAAAGGCTTTTCTAGAACAGTCTGGCCTTATTTTAATGTGACAATGATATAGGCTCTTTAAAAAGCTAACAAAGAAGAAATAGGGAGATCTTTTCTGGCTAAGACTACAGAATGTGTAGGAAAACACTTGCCTATAAGGCAGTGATATAAAAGATGATACAATCTTTTCTGAGATACATTATCTCCATCTCATTTGTACAGGAAGGCATATCCAGCACACAAAGACAATATTTTATCTTAGTAGCACCTGGAAAGCAGGATCACTAACACAAGGTGCAAATTGGGTCTTTTCTTTCATTCTTAAGCTAATAAACCAAAATTTCAAGGGAAATGGGGCACATTTATAAAGCCAAATACCAAGATCATGAACTGACAGTCTAAAGATGCAGCAAGGTAATTTCTAATGTGTCTTTAAATCAAACGGGAATGCACAAACAGCATCTTATACAGAAATTATTCCCAATTGAAGAAAAGCAATTACTGACACAAAGGTGACTTTTTAAGCAAATCCATCTTCCAGGTATTCAGAACACAGCATTCTCAAAACAAATAAATTAGCTCCATCACTTTTAGCCTCAGGAAATACATCCATTTCTTACTGAAAAAAAAAAAAAAAAAAAATCACTGCAAAGACCAGCAGGAAACCTGGAACACAGAAAACCCCAAACCCCAATAATTTTAGAATTCTGTGTCCAATACCCACTTGTCCAAACTTCTGACTGACTTCTATGTTTACCAAAACTTTGTAATCTTGCTCTGAATATGTAGGAGGTTGAGAGAGACAGAAATTCAGGCAGGAAATATAACCTGTCAGTATATATATGGACAGTGTCCTTCCCTAAAAGAAGTGTTTCATCATTTTATGTCCTTGAAAGATGGCTACAGAGTATAATCAACAATGTTCTCCAAACCTACATGGATGGTCAGAAATCAGTCTGCTAAATTGGTGAGATACGAGAAAAACCTATAAAAATCCACAATGTAAGATTGTGGATGGTAACTGACACCATAAAAAAAGGCATCTAGAATTTGCAGAAAGCAAGAGGCAAAAAAAAAAAACCAAAAAGTGCCTGAGGAAACACCATTTGAATATTTAACAGCTGTACATGCTAGACTTGTTAAAAAACTCTCAGCTGAATTCCAAAGATGCATGCAGCAGTGCATGCATAATACCAAAGTTGGCCCTTCTTTACTAACATCAAAATTAGCATGCACAGTTAATTAACAAATATCCCAAATGTTTCAGTATTTTTAGAGTCAAACTGGAGCACTCATTTTTGCATACTACTCCAGTGTCACCCGTCATACTAAACAAGCAACAAGGTTAAAAAAATTATTAATATTTAATTTATGTATACATTTAAGCTGACAGCAGATAAATAATAAACAATTTACTGTTCCTACCTACATGCCTCACCTACTTCAGTCCAAAAGTACATCCTTTTCCTTTTCTACCTTTTAGAAATATGAACATTACTCAGGCATGGCTGGGTGTAATCAACGTCTGTCAAAGTGAACTTTGCCAAGAAAAATAAGTCACTGTAAGTTAAAAAAATCCTCTTTTCCTCTCTCCAATAAGGAGCTGAACTCTCAACATAGAACTAAAATGCAATACAGATTCACAGCACAATACACTCAACCTAACCATATATTTATTTATGTGATTGTTGACATTTACTGTGTGATACATAGTGATACACAGTACAGAAATTAGTTCACTCCACTGAGAAAGCCTTTATCTACAGAGTGGCACTCTAACAGCGCTCTCCAAGCTGTTAAAATCAGATAGTTTGAGACAGATGTACTGAAGCACAGAAGAGTTTCCTACCCTAGAACATCTCTAAGGATTCCTCTTTGGAGAATGCCCAGGGAAATGGACCCACTCACCAGATCTGTGACTGGTAGAACAGCCCTCAGAGCACGAGACAGAAGGTATCTGTCTCCTGGCCACTTCAGTGCTATGTATTTAAGAAAGCTGCAGGAAGGACTTGGTTGCTCAGTGCTTGAAACTGCTGAGCCTGTTTTCAGTAGTTACCAATAGGAGGCTGCTTTGTCATGAAACACCTGAAACTGGAAATGCAGATGCAAACAAACCCTCAAAGCTACAGAACCACACTCACCACAAGACAAGATGTGGAGATAAACACAGCCTGAGTCCATATACCTAAAACCATCAGTAGATAGCATTAACTGAGACAGATAAAGCTGGGCTAGTCAGGGCCCTCACTCTGGGGTCACTACTGTCTGGTTTTGGAACCAAGAGCACAGCTCTTCTTCCATGCTACAGTTCCTCATGAGGGGGAGGGGGGGAGGGGGAAGAAAAAACAGTTTCCAGAGGAAGACTTCAGCTCCTAAACTCAGGGAAAGCATCAGCACTCAGAGTCACCGGGGTCCCCATTCATCTTTTATCAGATGAGTGTAATTGTATGCATGAAGAGCAAACTTAACACTTAACATTTCTCTTGTATTGCAGCCGAATTGGATGCACTAACTGGAAAAGGCTCACAGAGGCAAACTGAAGAATTCAACTACCACTAGAACCAGATGCATTATGACCCTTTATCATTGCAAGTGGAGACTTTTACTACAATTAATGGTTCAATATCAAAGAACAGGAAAACAAACAGATTATTAGTGATCACAATAAGACTAGGGGGAAGACAGGCAATGCCATTCCTCCTGTTTGGTGCTTACCTGAGTTGGTGAGTTTGGACTCAAGCAGTCACCAGCAACAGCAAGACGCCCTCCATGACCAGCACTCCCTCTCTTACCACCTTCATGGGTCTTGCAGAGACCCACAATGAAACAACTCAGAGCAAGGGAAGGCAATAATGAGCATCACTTGATGGAGCGACCACGGGTCTAGGTGTGTCCCTCACAGGAGCTCACCTGATCACTTTAACACATCATTATGGCACTAAGCCTGGGTCCTTTTTGGTGGAGTAACCAAACTGAATCCAGGCATGTGTTAAGACATAATCCTAGGAACAAACCTACACATCTTTTAGGACTGTGAATCTCACCCAGATGGAATATAAGCTGGTATAGTTCAATAATAAAGGTAGCAGCAGATGCCTGCCTGCAGCAGAGGTTAGTGAGGATACCAAACTTTGAAATGCATCACAGGACTGAATACTCTAATTCAATAAAGTACGTGAATCATATTCTAAAACCAAGAACAGGTAAGGAGAAAGGCAATTAAGATGGCAATACATGCTACTCCCAATGTATGAAGTAAGTGGGAAATCTGCAACCTTTCAAAACCAAAGCATCTGTGCCAGCATGGCAGATGGCTGGGAGGCACAGGGAAGGAAACAAAATTCTGTCAAGCACCATGCAGGCTACAGAGCTGGCTTGGGCTTGGAATCAGGACAGAGGAATACATGTTTCTGTGTACTTTCTGCCTACTTCTCTACTACTAGCACTGTAGTAAATACAGTCGTTCAAAGGAGAAACAGTATTTTCAGAATAAAGGATTTCAGTTCTCATAAAGGTCAAGGCATACACAGAAAACAAACAGCAAAAACCTCCATGTGTGCATGTTATTATACAACTCAGACCTGCCTTACTGCACTCTACTGTACATGAAAGGCAGCTCTGTAAAGCAGCTGGTGCTCACATCAGTCTCATCACTACTCCAACAAGACCTAAAAAGCAAAGCTAAAGGCTAGCCACAGCAAGGATGATCTCAAAAATGCTCCCTCCATGTGTCTGTTCAAATGAAAATTTTTCAGTTTACCTGGCTCTGGATTAAAAACAGTAACACCCCAAGTGGTTCTTCAGACTGAGCCTAGCTAGACATACTTGCTGGAATGATAGCTGCTTTCAGCTTCCTGGGCCAGGTGAGATTCAGAACGAGTTCTTCTACTTCGAAGTAAGAAAGAGTCCAACTTACTAAGTCTGCCTAGACTTAAAGTAGCTTTTTTCTTTTTCTACACAGCACAAGCTCTAGTTTCCTCATACTGTAGTTCTGATAGCTGGACCTTTTGAACAATGCTCTTAACTTCACCAAAACCAAGATCATTGTCTAGTATGACTACGGCTCCACCACTTTTTAAACAGGATTTTTCCACATTTATTCCCTAATTCCTGAATTATCCACAAACAAACAAACTAGCTTCTCAGATGTCCCTTTAAGTATAACCAAGTTCAGCATATTTCAATTCATTAATCTATCATATGTCTATTTTAGTTCTATACATATATATACACACAGAAAAGTACACCGTGTTGAGTGTGTACATGTAATTGTAGTAGCTTGTACACATCCAAAAAAGGTACTAATTGACTGGTATTCTTTGCAAAGCTAATTAAGTGCCCTTCAGTTCAGATAATATTTTATACAGCCACAGAGTAACAGTCCATTTCAAGCAACAGCACTAAGGCACAGATTAAAAAAAGTATAGAATGAAAAAATTCACAGAACAGAGATGCAAACTATTTTCACAATGTGTTTTGTTTGCATCTTAGATTTTATTATTCATAACAACAAATATGGAGTTCATAATATTATAATTTAGCCAGAAAAACATTAACAACAAAGAGAAATTGAGAGCTTCCTTGTTTTCTTATAGACCCATTAGCAAAAGCCTCCCCTCTTAACAGCTACATCCTTAAACTGGAAAGAAAGGAAACATCTGCAGGGCTGGTAGCTAGCACAACAGCAAAATATCATGTGATCTTAATTTAGCTAAATTGAAAATCTTCCTTCTGTTCTTGTTCTGTCATTGCTTGTTAAGAATAGGAAATTCTCTGTTCTCACCTTACAGTGTAATCTGGATATATTAGAGACAGGAGACAAAGAAAGCATGCTTCTGCTCCTCAGCATTGAAGAAATGTTTGAGATTACTCAGTACAAGATGAAAGAATCTTCTCAGCAGTCTGACAGAAGTGGCAAGAGCACCTTGTACAGTCACCAGCTGTCAGGAGCTGCCTTATACTGCCTCTTTCAACCTATAGGAATTTTTTCATGCCCAAGACTATGAGCTGCCCCATGACCCACTCTGCTTCCTACAGATGGGGAGAGGACAATAACAAACCTCACCTCTGTCCCCAGCTGAGCACACTACTGCAAAAATAGGAGAGAGTTTCAATGAAGTTTTGTCCTGAGGTGACTTTGTACTCTTTTTGCTTTCTAGAATAATCCAAGCTTTACCAAACACATAAGATACCAGACAGTTTCCACTATACTTCCACCACAGTATAAAACCACAAATGCATTTACATGTGAAATAGCTTTGAAGAAGCCTTCAAGAAAACCTAACCACTGCACAATGTAAAATCACCAAAATCACCTGCACAGACCCCATTTCAATAACCTGATGCTCCACAAGTCACTTCATCTGCGTAAGCGTATCACTGTATCTGCTGGAAATTCAAGCTTTTAAGGCTTAAGCTAATTCAATACTGCACTACTGCCATATTTGGCATTTTATTTCATGTATATCAGAAAAGTCTCTTGACCTGCCCAAAACCAAACAGAAGCCTTTGGAAGATCAGGGATTTGATCCAATGTCAAACCTTAAAAACGCGGTTACTGCACGTGGGTAGTTATTCCAGAATTTGACCCCATTTGCAGAAGATTTACCTTGACATATGGGGTGGGAGGAGCTTTAAGAACAACTGTGTGGATCAAAGCTAAAAAACACCACAGGTATTTTAACACAGAGAACATGGCTCAAAACACCACAAAAAAAGACCAGTGTGTCAAGATTCTTTACCTCCCCACATATACAGCTTCCCCTCCTCAAAAATAACCTCTAAATAAATCTACATACAGCTTGAGATACTCAGCCTTAAAGCTTTCTAATACAGTGACGTACTAATAAACTCCTGCAAACTCACTATTTAAAAATAATCTTGGTCTTGTGTTTCAAGACAGGTAATTTCAACACTCTATATAACGTGCAAATCAACACTCTTACTTTTCAAATCCCCGACCTTGGAAGTGAAAAGGCTTTTCCACTGTAAAGGGAAATAAAATAAAATTAGCATACACAGATGCACAGCCACATATCCAAACACCTGAATTAAATTATGATCAACCTCTAAATTTGTAATCTATTGTGCATATATAACAGAGGAAAAAAAGCAGCCTTTTCAGTAAATTACTTGTACAATACAAAGGAAAATGCTTAAAAAAGGAGTGTGAAGTCATTAACCTGAAAAAATAGATTAAATCTTCAGGCCCAGAGATGTCACTAAGAAGATAAAGAAGAGAAAGTTGTACACAGGATTTTCAGTTTAACTGCAAATCCAAAAGCTCCTGAATATTGACTTATGACATGGTCATATGGGACCTGCATATATTTCCTCATAGTTTGCACTATGTATGTCAGTAAGAATGGTTGATATAGGTAGCTACATCTACATTTGTTTCTCTGTCGGGAGGTTGGAGAGGCGAGAGAGAAGAAATCTATTTTAACACAAATCTATTTGCTTATTCAAGAACTACTTGTCTCTGCATGCCTGTTATTGTGGCATGAATAACTTGGCACTGCTGCCAAGTTATTTCCCTCTACTTCTGGACATTACAAAATGTTTCTCCAGGAATGTGAATTTCTACAATGAGTTAAGTCACCAGCTTTTTAATGCAATGATTTTACACTTTTTGCTTAAACTGAAAACAGCACACCCTGCACTGCTACCAAAACAGATTTTTATCATATTGCCTCCCTCCCTCTCCGAGGCAGATGAACAGAAGAAAGAGCACAGTAAGATAACAAATATCGTATTTCAAAACCATTATCAGCTGCAAATATCTCAGCAGAAATGCAGACACCTTTGTTATTTCATCCTCCAAGTGACAGATTTGGAAGACAGAAAAGCATTTTTAATGTTACTGGAGATTCTCTGGAGGAAGGGAAATAGCTGCAGTGCAGCAGCTGCTGCAGTACTGCTGAGTTCTGGGCTTGAACAAAGGTGATACTGGGCTTGCACCACAACATCACATTCTCACACACTGCCTGTAATAATGAGCTCCAGCTAAAAGAACAGAAATCAGACACCTTGGCTGCTAGGTCACTACATAACAACAAACCTTCACATACATCAAAATGATCTTTGAGGAGAAGGTTTTTCCAAGACCAACAACTGCAATGATGAGGCCCACCCTGTGTAGTGAAATTTGACCAACTGCAAGTTTACAGAACTTGCAAAATACTTACCCCTGGCTGAAAAATACAAGATTTAAGTATTTACATGGCTGAAAGGACATTATCATTGTTTTTAGAGGCTAGCATGCAGCAATAAGATTAAAAAAAAAAATAGAAGCCTGATGCCGATCATCAAAGAACAATGAGAACAGGACATGAGAAGATCTGATCTGCTCTCCTCAAACTAACAGAAGTCTGCCCAGAGCACAGTGCTGACCTATGCTCTGTGCTGGTAAGAAGACAACCTGCACTCAATTTGCGGTCTACTGCTTCCTATCTAACATATGAAAGAAAAGCATTTGTGATAAAAGGAGAGAAAAAAACAAAACCACTGTATCACCTACTTTATATTACTTACTAGTATTTCTTCCAACCACCTCAAGCAGTGGTACTTATTGTTTTAAGCACATTTGCTCTACTGCATCTCATCACAGCCACAAGGTCAACTGGCATACCAGGCATCTCCAGAGTCTGCTCACGGGCTGGAGGCTCATAAAGGACTGTGCCCCTGCTACATCTTACTGAGGATAAGCCTAGTTTATATGATACTGAGGAAAAATATAACTTAACTCTTCCAAACATTCATTGCGGAACTCCTCCTGGACCACAGGTAGCATGCTAAGTTATGATTCCAAGACTACAACTCCATAAACACTGACTATCATACAAAAAAAACTGCCTTAACTATTTAAGTACTCAAGTACTTTTAATACTATTTAAGTATTTTAAGTTTAAATCATTCTCTCTCTTTTTTCTTCGCTACGAAAAAACACTAAAAATTCATTGTTTACTAAGATCAGACTGTATTAAAAATAGGATTACTCTTCTATGATAACTGTCAGGGCAGTCTGGATAAGTACAAACATAAATTTGCACATAAAGCTGTTTTTAACCCCACAGGATACAAACTTTTTACCTACTACTCTGTTTCACCAATTCTATATTGCAGTCATGCTGAAGTTCTGAACTGACAGCAAGACTCACACAAGTGAATCTACCCCATGTCCCACATGACAACTGTCACATATGCAAGAAGACATATGCATAAACAACATATGCAAGAAGCAAGACACTTTGCAATAACTCATTTTAAGAAACACTTTTAACACAGGTTGTATGGTTTTCCCCATGAAAAAAAAAAAAAAAAAAAAAAAAGAAAAAACTGCAAGTAATCAAGTTTATTGTCACTGAAGGCTTCTGAGTAATTATTTATGGATCGCCATGTGACAGTCATCAATCCTCATCCAATGTTTGGACTAAAAACTATAATTCACTGATGCCAACAGAACTTCACTGATTTACACCACAGAATAATTTTAGGGGTTTTTATTTTAGTATGAAACATTGCATACCCTTTGGAAACATTCAAATACACGTAACACCTTGCTGTAACAGAGTGCAAAGGGTAACTGTGCCCAGCCACAGTAACTTTTATGTCACACTTTCACACTATGAAAATACTTTTTCTAAAATTTAAACCACCATGATAGACAGAAGAAAATATCCCTGCAATTTCATACTTGTTCACTTCCTGATTTAGGAAATAAGCTTTGGGAAATATATGCTGCAGAGTAAAGGGAGTGGGTGGTGAACAATAAAAGCAAAATAAATCCTCTGAATGACTGCGACCTAATTTGAGATATTATTAGTGAAACAAACTTCAGAGGTCACCCAGCTGCTTTCTCACCAGCAGCCTGCTTGAGCACTGTGAGATGGGAAAGGTGGAGAGCAGCACTGCTCTGTGGAGAAGCATGCACCTCTCCCCCAGGCCTGGCAGCTTCCACTTCTGCCATGGCATTTCAATGCAGCAGGAACAGAGCAATATCCCACTGTAATATCCCATAAATGAACTTCCAGCTTCATTTCAAAGAAAAGTATCAGCAGTAGTTCATTAAATGGTATAGTTTACAGAGACTGGACTTCAGTTAAAGCAAACAAAACAACTCCAAACACACATAACAATTGTATAATCTACTTGATAAAATCTAGACAGATCACACAGTTCTGCAACATTACTACCTCAAGCAGCCAATTAATTCAGGGCATTCAGATCTAGAGCTTATTTCTTCTTTCCATATTGGTAAGAAACACTTTTTAGATTGTGAACCCTGTTCTGCATTGGGGTGACAGGGTTTTGGTGGTTTTTGTTTGTTCGGGTTTTTGGGGTATTGTTTGGATTTGGTTGGAGGGGGTTTTTTTGGAAGGGAAATGTCTGTGGTTTGGTTTTGGGGTAGGGGGTAGTGTTTTCAGTTTTTTTAAAACTTTTCACTTCAATATGCTCAAAAAACAATTTTCCTTTCTCTTCCCTCTAGTTATATCAAATGCATTTTAAAACTCTGCAGGACTGCCCACGTCGTAAAACTTTTCTTATTTTTTCTTGATTCCCATGAAGCATGGGAAACAATTGTCATATTGCATTTGACTGGACAGGTGAACTCCTACACATATGTAAGCAAACTACATGAAACAGTTTGGCATCTGTAAAATTAAAAGTTTAAGAGAATGTATCATGTTTCCTCTGTTTTCTCAAATGCAACATAAGATACTTTTAACCTGTCATATTAACTAGATTACTTGAAAAACCCAGGCATCATCAATCAGGTTTTGCACCATTAACAAAAGCACTATAACCATATCCATGAACAAACCAAAACCAAACCATACACCACATAGCAGTGTATTGTCCTAATTAAGAAGCTTCAGTACAGATGTGACATACAAAGGACCTCTATGCATAGCAGAAAAAAATTCTGAATCACCTGTCTCTAGTAACTGTACTCAAACTGCAATTTCATAAGGAGTGCTTACCTTCTCCTTAGATCAAATAAAAATTAAACAAATTTTCTTCAGTGACTGGCTGAATGCTATATGAGAAATACAGCTAATATCCAGAGTAACTTTAAAGTAGTACTACAACTGCATACACTATTTAAAAACCTTTAGTAAGTGGATTCTATTTTAAAACATTTTCATTCTGAATCCAAGCAATTTTACTTGTGTTTTTTCCTCCCTCCAGTTCTACAGCAAGATAGTGAATTAGAATTATATCTATCCATATTAAGAACTGAATAGCATCCTGTGATTTATTTAATCCTGTATATAAAAAAAATAACAGCCTCCCTCTCAGACTATAAAATCATATTCATAATCAAGTATTTTGAAATAGCCAAGACACTCAGTCTTTTTTAAAGCAGGAAAATAAATCAGCTTCATATTTATTAACAACTTAGTTTGTCTTGGCATATCTCCCCCTTCCTGTATGTGATATTTACCTTTTTGTGCAATTCATTAAACAAAACCCCCCAAAGCATAAGACTCTAAAGAGAACAAGCTAAAGTACTCAAAGTATTAAAAAAAGCAATTATATAGTCAAACCATGCTTTGTATGCTTACTAACTCTAGAAAACTCCTTAGTAAATAGCAGCATTTCTAACAGCTCATCCTCAGTAAGACTGGGGGATGGGGAGAAAAGATCAACTGGAGCCTGTCTGTTCTCCTCTTATACTAAATTACATAATCATCTTGTATGTAAGGATAAGCAAACAACAAACCTGATCGCTCCATGCACAGTACAGGTTACATATGAAACTCCAGTTGTGATTGATCACGCAGTCCAAAATCCTGAACTGGGCCATTGCTGTAGTGCAGAGTGCTGCTGTGCTCTGACTCAGCTTTTGTCCGGGTGATCCTCGAGGATATGAGAGCTATGCAGCAATGACATTCAGGAACAAGGACTTTCCTTCCTGTTCAGTCTCCCTTCCCACCCCAACTATGTGTCAAGTCAACATGATAAACTGACAGAACTGCATAGCATTCTTCAAAATAATACTTCTGAAGCTGACAAATTATGCATTCTTGGGAATATATGGGAAATAAGAACATCCTAAGAAACCAAACTACAACAAACAAAGGCTCTCTCAAACTGTGCTTGCTCTTTTCCCTACCTCCTTCATTTCTATTTCTGCTGAAATCACTCTAAATATAAACAATTTACTGTCATAATTCATATCATATGAATCTTAAAACTTCCTTAGGCACAGTTGTGATGATGGCTCCCCATATTGTGCGTAATATTCAAAAGCTTAGGATGCCTCTTTTAAAACAGCACAATACAAGCAACTTCTCAAAATTAGGGGAACATCACAGTGTTCATAAAAACTATATACATTTATCGACTTGGTATTCCTAAACAGCAGACTTCTCTTTAAATCTGTAAAATTACTGTTAGCATTGCAGAGAAATGCTGGCAGCCTTCTGTAATGAAGGATGACAATCCTATAGGTCAGGGCTCCAACACCAGAGGGATTCTGAGAAATTAAGAAATACTAGAAAAGTTCTTTCCTTCCTTCATTATTCCTTTTTTGCAATCTGCAAACAACAATCCCATTTTAGCATGAACATCACTTACTGTATCTTGACTGTTTATCTAATATTCCCATTCCAAAGCAAGACTCAGAAATACAGGAAATGTGTTTCTGCAGAAACATACACATTTTATCTGGTGACTACATGAGCTATTAGATTAGTCACAGAATCAACTTAGAATAACCTGCTGTTTAAGTTACAGAATTATCTAACAACATCTAGGAGATGCAAGAGACAGAAAACTGTCTTGGAAAAAGATGGAGGAAAGGCTATAGGAACAAGTGGCCAATTCACCCTTTGGTTCAATAATGGCCAATGACTGAAAATACTTCAAATGTCAAAAAAAATGTGTGCTATAAAAACGTCTGGAAATAAAACAAATTCGTACATGAGAGTCAAACAAATGTGTGGCAGAAGAGCAGTTCTAACTTTGAGACAGTTATACAAATAAGGCCTCATTTGTTTTAACCAAATAAAAAAATCTCGTTCCAACTTCTCATCTGAAGGACCCTGGAAATTAGTACCAGAGTCCAAGCCAACCTCTTCCCTTCTTGCCAATGTGAACAGTCAGAAAACTTCCAAGACCCTGTTGTGTACAAAAAAAAAATCTATTCTGGTTCATTTTAAGATATGTATGACAGGAGATTCTCTATTATCTTTACAATACCTACTTGTGCAAAAGGGAGAGCAGCAGTACTAGTGTAACACAGCACAAAACATACGTGTTCTCAGGTAAAAAAAAGAAATAAAACAATAACATCTCAAGTTACATGGTCTGAAATGAAGCAGGCAGGGCTGACATGACATGTGGCTAGAAGAAATGTCCTGCTTAGCAACTATTACTAGGTGGAACAGATATACTTCCTCACAAGAGACACCATTAACTATCCAAGCTTGAGAAATCTTGGAGAGGATGTCTGGGAAGGTTTCACGGAGCAGGGGGGTACTGCAGAGATGCAGAGCAGACTGAGGCAGTGAAGTCCCCAGGACAGCATTGCTGGAACGAGGAAGGACCTGGCACCCTGCAGGACTGGCAGCAGGGATGCTGGCAGAGCATGAGGGGCAGCCTACACATGGCTGGAAAGACAGCCAGCTGCACATTTGTTGGACTGTGGAAAAATGCTGTCACCAACTAAATAAGGCAGAGGGAAGAGGGAAAGTAGATCTGGAAAATTAAGAGGAGACTGCTGCGCTATACTAAAATCAACATCAACCAAGTTCCTCTTATACAGTATTATAGTACCATTTTGAAGTGATTGGTTTTACTATCAATTATACACTTTTAGATTCATCAAGTATCACTCCATATTTATTCCCTATGAAGCATTCAACCTCCTAATAAAGTATTCAACATATTATATTAGAAATCTCCTACCACACACTATATTTTTTAAATAACAGCAGTTACAATTCAGAATCAAATTTTTGTAACTCCTTCCATAAAGTCAGCAGCCATTATTTACCTGTTACTTTCCATTTATTTTCAAATCTGTTTCAAGGAAATCCTAAACCCATAATTTATGTCCTACAATCTGAACGCTGCTTATACACCACAGCAGTTTATGCAAAAATGTAATCCTAAATACTAAACTAAATACTGCAGATAAAAACATAAATACCAATATAGAGCAGTAGGAGAACATTTTCAGAAACAGTCTGTCTTGGCCTGTCAGCTGCTGCCAAAGGTTAGTACCAAAATGCTTGTAAATTCCAATAGGCACAAGAGTGAGCTGAGGACAGAAGTTGTTTCAAGCTTGAGTCTTTACTGAGGTGCCTCAGGTAAAAGGAGTTCACAAACTGCAGCAAGAGCAGCACCTTCAATAGTAAAGTGCAGTTATTGCTTAAAATGGACTGTCTCAAAGCTATTCCCCAAGTCAGTCTTTATACTTGTAAACTTGAATCTGCTGTTACTGAAAACTGTTCCTGATCAACATCAACCAGCTTGACAACTGCCCTCATTTACACGAGAAATCTCCTTCCTGGCATGATGTTAAATCAAATTCTACTAGTTCAGCACTCCCCTGTTCTAACTTTATTTTCTTTACTGGTAACATGTTTTTTGGGAGATCATTTTTACTCCTCCTAAGCATAATTACTCTGTATGAAATTTCCTTAAAAGAGGCATAAAATCAAGAGAGGGCTTCCCTTTTTGCCAACAACATTCAATTTACCAATGCCTTTCTTCAAAACTTTTAATGCACAAGCAAAACTGAGATAATTTTTGTTGTAAATGTTAAACTTTTAAAAAGTTTTGTTCAAAAAGCAAAAGCAAAGCCTACACACTGAATTGTCAATTTGGAGGTTAGCAGAGCATTTAAAGATGCACCCACGGCACAACTAGGGAATGACAGATGACATATAGCAACATTAGCAGGCACCAAAGGACTCTCTGTCCAGGGACTATTTGAGTCCAGCACCCAATTGCCCAGAGAGCTCCTTATCATACACTGAGTTTTGACTGAAAAATAGATGATGACATCCACATTTTGAAGTCCTATTGCTGGTCAGCTTCCTATCTCT
Source organism: Oenanthe melanoleuca (assembly GCF_029582105.1). NCBI lineage: Eukaryota > Metazoa > Chordata > Aves > Passeriformes > Muscicapidae > Oenanthe > Oenanthe melanoleuca. The sequence goes on from NC_079335.1 coordinate 131,846,485, forward strand.
TTAAATAATGAAGGGATCACTTAGAATTCTGAGAACACAATGAAGCTGAACCTCAATTATGCAATTTATTAAATAAAAAAATCAAGAGCCAATCCTCACATCTGTTGCCAGTGTTCTCTCTTGCTGTTAAAAACCAGGTTTAAGATCTCAATATTTTGAGGCAACCAAACTAAAAACAGCTCAGAAACAACTTCCTCTTCAGAGCTCTCCATCTTTATATGCAGATTCTAGAAAGTTAAAAAGGAGCAGCAGGAAAGAGGCATAATTTCCCTAAAACTGTCACCCTCAAGTATCTAGACTTCTCTAAAAATTGCAGTGAGCTCTCTGAAACAGAAGCAGCTCATACTCACAAAAAGGAAGGGTTTCCATTTCCCTAAATCTGCAGATACTTTTTCTACATGAGTAAACATGCAAACCATACACAAGGGTCAGCACATCGACAGCACACAGTGAGGTGTGTACCAGAATGTTCAGAGTTTCCAACAATTATTTGAAAGGGTAAATGCTTTATCAACAAAGTGTAGACTGACAATGATGGTGGTGAAGCTCTGGTGGAAATCTGGGGGTTTTTTAGCAAATGAAATTGATTAAGTGCACAAGAACAAAAAAGGAAAAATGTGTCTGAAGAAAAGGTGTTTTCATTGCTTAGGTCAAAGACTGACAAGGAAAAAAGTTCCTCCAAACCAAGTCAACAGCAGGAAGAGGCTGAAATATGATTCCATTCTGAGTTCTTTCCTATCATTGAATTTGTTACAAAAACCTATGAACATTAAAAAAAAAAAAAAGGAAGAAACAATAATTACAAAAACCATCTCTCTCCGTAGTGGAAAAAAATATATCTGGAGTGTTTCCTTCCCTCTAACAACTCCTTTTTAAGATATAACACAGTTCATAGAAATAGAAACACAAGAGAACCTCAGCGGGGGGGAAATGGTGGCACAGCATCATTTCAGGCTGTTTAGTACATGCAGTACCAGTCTGCTACAATTCTTCTGGTATTTTAGTCCAAAACTGAGAAACTAAGGGAGTACACAAGACACATCACTTTTCCTTCCGAAACTAAGGGCAAAAGAAAATAATTGATATTAGAATAACTGCCATTTTTCTTCTGCATAAATGCAACTTGTATTTTATCAATGTATGAGCTCATTAGATGAATTCAATTATGTATTTCATAAACACATCATTCCATCACCCTGCGAACAAATTCACAATATCTAAATCATATAAAGAGAATTGTTCTAGCAATTGTTTTAAAAACTCATGCAGCGAGGCTCACTTTGGCTGCCTAATTCTTCAAAAATTCTCCCGCATCCACTCTCAAGACAACTTCACCATCAGGTTTGCTTCCATGAAGGACACGTAATAGCAGGATTGATCTGTCAAAAGTGTCAGTTTGAGTCCAACACAGAAAAGTTCTTTTCTCTTGAGCAATCAGTTCAGTCCACCAGTTAAGCTTAAGTAGTGCCCACTTCCTTGGATTTTAGCCATAGTTATTTTCAGTAGACTAGTTCCGTGTTTCCTTTCTTTAACCAACTTCTAGCATTTCCTTTTCTTTATCTGACCTATTCAGACACAGATCTCTCTGTTTCAGAGAACAACCAACATCCAAACAAAACTTGACTTTTTACTAGCTTTAGCTATAGGAAAGTATCACTTTGCATATTATCCCATAAAAATATATCCAGTATACTGCATATAAAACAGGATCTGATTCCTTAAACTGCACTCTAATAAGGCAGCTGGCAACCTTTAGAAACTGGAAGCAAGCTTCTAACACTGTTCAATTTAAGAAATGGACAGCCAAGTGGGTACTCAGTAAGCAATAAAAGGCATGTGTGTTCTTATGCAAAGTATACTTCTGTCAAACTATTAAGCACTTGGTAACACTTACAGTGTCAATGAGATCAAATTCCTGAGAACCTGTAAGTTTACTGAAACTATCATCACTGCTACCTACAAGCCCAATGTATCCCAAGAACAAATCATTTGCTTTCCACCTGCAAGTCCCTGGATGGCAAATGTGCTGCTCCTGTGGAAATCCCTGTTTGCCTAATCCAGTGTCCACACAACTATACTAGTATTGTTTCAGTGTCCACTTGCTCTCACTATCTTTAGTTTTTTATGTTGTTAGAGGATGAAAACAGCAAAATCTAGCAAAATTTTTACAAAAGTCTATTTGTTAAATGCATTTTAAAACACATTAGTACTATTCATTTGGTTATTTTACATCATCTCCAGTCTAAGACAAAATACAACATGACTTAATTTGAAATCTCTCTACACGTAATTTTTCCAAGCAAAACACGGAAAAAAATACTGCAATGCTTATTCCCTTCTGATTCCAGCACAATGCCAGAACCAAATTACTTGCCTGCTTAAGACCGAGCTCCAGAATCCTAAAATTTCCATTGTAATTAAATAGAGTCCCTATATACATTAATGTCTATAGAAACACATAGGACAATACAGAGCTAGCTCTGGCAATCACAGAAAAAAATCCTTTCAATTTATCAGGATATTTATTTAGCCAGCAAATCTATTATAACACAATTAAGTCTTCTCAATAATCTAGCAATCTCTAAATACAAGGCTAGGATAAAGCTAATCAGCAATTGTGAGCACACTGAAGCACCTTCACTTACAACCCAATACCCTCTTATTGAGACTAAGGGGCGTTCAGAAGGCTGAACTGTTTGTGTACAGAGAAGTGCCTTCCTGAAAGACAATCCCAGAAAGCAACACCATGTCATTCCAGACACAGTGCCAGCCTGATCAGAACACAGACATATTCCTGCTTTCTCTGCATTCAGACTAAGAAGAGAACCAGAATCAAAAATTCTTACTACTGGTAAACACAAGAACTATTGAAATATTAAGACCTCTTCAATAAAATCCTCCTATTTCTGTTAGAATAGTAGGTTCTCAGTACTCAACTACATAGTCTACTTCAAAGCACGACTCTGATATATAGAGAATAACAGCAGAACTGTCCTTCAACATTTTAAAGTCAACATAGCCTCACCTAACTGGCAACCAGAACAACTCTTCCTAAAGCCAGCTAAAATGAGAAACTAAAATTCTTCATTAAAATAAAATTACTACAGCACATGTGAAGCAACTCGTTTATCAGCTAACAAAATAATCACATTTACTTCCCTTGCCTTCCTCTTCCCTCAGCTGGAAGGTAGTGGAATAAGAAAGGGGCTATATCGAGCTCTCAAGTCAGAAAGATAAGCTCCAACTTCAGAAAGCAGAAGTCTAATCTCAACTATAATAAAAAATTTCCTAACATTTCTTTCACTTAACAAGTTTATTGACTGAACTGAGAAACCAAAAACAAACAAAGAAAATCAGTTTTGGCATACTGGAAAACATATTACATAGTATTATTGATCTTACTTTTCATAGACCATCTTTGTTTTGTTTTTCTTAACATACAGGGGTTTTTTTCCATGAATAAAAAAATATGTTTTTATTAAATGATAACATACCTTACAGATTGGCAATCTCTATAATTTTAAACTTTACCATCTGCACTATAAGAGTCAAAAACCTTCAAACTCAGCACTAGTTCTTCAAGGTGTTATACTTCAAAATGACAATGTGAGTTTCTTTTAGAATTGCTCTCCCAAAATTTATCAGTCATTGTGCATATGTCCTAAAAACCCAAGAAAAAAATACTTGTAAGTGAACATTACATTCCTTTATACTTCTCTATAGGTTTCCCAGCAAGCAAGAACCCTAAGCTCCAAAAGCAAACTTGTTTAAGGCTGCTGCACTCCAGCTGGTGAGGCCCATGATGCTGAATACCTTCCTTGGGCACTTCACCTCCACACCAAGAGAGACCTCAAAGAACCCTTCACAGGAGCCTTTCCGAAAGTCTTTTTCCTGTTCCCACTTGGGGTCTCAAATAGAAAGCTTGAGTATAACTCCAGCATTGTTAGTGCTATGCTACAGAGAAAGGTGCCATGGAGAAACATTATTTACACTGAATTCCTCAGTACAATCTACAACCCTTTGTCAGCACATTTTTTCCTGCAGATGCATGGGCAGGGGATGTATACTCTAAGACACTGGATTACTAATGAGAAATGTTCTTCACACCTGCACTTCTACTTCCCTTCTGTAGGACCAGCTAACATATGCTGCAAATAAAGCTACTCTGGATTAGGTTTTCAAATCTGTCAGGGAATTTGTTGATTGATTACAGGCAACATAATGCAGTACAGAGAAGCCCAAGCTACAGAACCCAGCAGAGAAACAAGTATCACCACTTGTCACTCCCAAGAGAAGAAGAGTTAAATAAAAACAGCTTGTTAACTAATACAGCTTGGTGACTTTCTCCTCTGACTGCCCCCAAATTTTGTTAACTTGCACAGAGCCAGGGGATTGTCTAGAACTTTGATGAAGCTTTCACTCCTCTGAATGAAGATGAGGTACCCCAAACAAGAAAATCAAACACCCGTTTCCTGTACATGAAGTTTACAAACAAAATTTTAGTTTAGATCCTGTAATCATGCTGCATTTTCAGAGGCTTAAACTCTGGTCTTTTTTTAAAAAACTCAAAGGTTATACTCTATAGTATCTAGTAATCTCTCTAGGCAATTTACTTAACTGGAAAAGATTCAAAATTTCAGATTTTCATTCAGTTTTTCCATAGTTTTTTCTATTAGGAACAAGTCTAGTTTTGCATGAACAATGTTATCAGAGCAGTCATGTGACACAATATGAAACTAACTTTCGTAACTTCCATTATTTTTTGTTTTATAAAATATGTAGACTTGATCGAAGCTCTTCCCCACAATTGCGCAAATTTCCATCTCTTCTCTAAAGTCTTCATTCATCCAAAGGTAGATTTACTTGGAAGAAAATACCGTTTAAAAGAAGTCAACAAATTTTCCAGGGAGCTCTGGAATTCTAAGAAGGCTTAAGGTTTATTTTAGAAACAAATTAAACATATCAACTTGCTACATGAGTAGCAGAACTGATTTCAGTCTCATACAGTTTCTAAGTACCCCTCATCATTTTTTGTGCTGTCAGATCCCCTGTAAGGGAAAAAATGGTGGGTTTTTTTGGCAGTCATACATGTGCTGACTAGCCACAACAGCTTCCCCATCTCCTTTCAGTGTGAGGCACTAACCAAGTCTTCCCTTCCATCTACCTCCTGAGGGGCTCTGAATTTCCAGGCACTTCATTATCTCAGGGACCTTCTCCTGACTTGAAATTTGACCAAAATTGGCCAGGGACATCAAGAGCAACTGCAGAGCAACTAATAGATGGGCAGACTGATGCCATGAACAAAAGAAATCAGATTTTAAAATTTTTACTTCGTCACTCCATTACACCACTTGTTTCTGACACTATATTTTGCCTGAAGAAAATGAGCCTTGCATTTTCACCTGTACTACCTTCTGCTACTTTAGCATGCAGTTATCCTACAGAAATGCAGACAATGTGATCTTTTCATCAAAAGTAAAAGAAGGAACTTGCAGAACCATAAGTTAGTGCTTTTACTACATTTCAATCTTATAACGCTTATACACATTCTTTAGGGAAAAAACCCCTGAAAATTATTAAATCAGCCATATTCTTGGCAAAAATTATGAGTACAGGTGGAACAATGAACTTTTTTTTCTGATCAACACACATTTTCCAAAATATTAAATTGTACTTTCCTCATTTTCTGAATGTCTGTAGAGCTAAAGATAATGTTTTTCCTAGGAAGCAAGAGTTCCGATTCACAAAATATAGGTAAAGTGCTGCACTTCTCTTTAAAGAGTATAGCTCCAGGTCTAAGCATCTAGTTAGGAAATTCCAAACAGTGAAATACAGACCAGGAAGATCCTAAAAGCATCATTATATTAAAGAAAGAAATACATCCCACTTATTTTTAAAGTTCAGACAATGGAATATATTTTCACATGCTATGTGGAAAGCACTATGTAAAATTACTGCAATGCATGTCTAAATGATCAAAGGTTCAGAGAAGCCAGGTGTCTGAATTTGTCTGTATGTAACAGGAAAATTACCTATGGCACAAAAGAGACTTGACACAATACTTAATAATTCTTTCATACAATAAAATTTAAAGCCTTTTTATTTCTTCACCACAGGATAAAAGAACTTTTATGACAAAAACACCATATGCAAAACACAACCATAGCACTGGCAAAGACCTGTTTTTTGTCAACTAGAAGCACTGCCCCATTACACTTACAGAGGAAGTCAATAGCTTCACCCTCTGGCCTCAACATTTCAATTACACTGTGAACCCAGGGTAATTTTTAGTGCTTACCACTAAAGGGAAATACACTGATTGCAAAAAACCACAGAACTCAACACATGTAGCTCTGTGGGGATGGTATCGAAGTAGATCTCAGTAATGATGTGTCGCTCAGAATTATGGTCTTAAACCTCACTATGCTGGTGGCACAATTCATCATTCCAAAATGCTTAGAAAAAAAAGTCAGGGTATCCTCTGAAAGGTTAAGATAATGTTTGCTTCCCTAAATGCAGGAAGCACCTTAAAAAACAGAAGTTTGCTCATATTAGTACATTACCATCAGCACAAAAAATCCAACTAAACAATAAGTAAGTTCCACTTTCCAAATGACCTCTCAAGTCTACATGACATTTCTAGAAGTGATAAGCTTGGCCAGCCTAACAACCCACTGCTTGCCCCTTCAGTGAACCACTTCAGCCAGAGACTGCTAAGAACGCCACCAGAAGTGCAGCCAGGCCTCAGAGGAGACTGGATAGAAACTTCCTAGGAACTAGAAGGAACAGATTTCTGAGAAACATCTTTACTCAATTTGTAACAGAAAATGAATTTTTAAAAAGCCTCATCTGAAGCCTAATTCTAGAAGCAAGGACTTACTCTGATTTAGTCAGTAGCAAATAGAGATACACTCCCTTAATTTCTAACCAAAATAAAATAATTTTGTTTTCCTTTCAGCTTTCTATATAGGAGAAAGCTGTGCAAAATGTCTCTTTTTTAGCTTACAACTATTTTGGGGTGGTTATTATTAATAAAAGGGTATAAGCGGAGCCACACCAAAACTCTGGCCTATAGGGTTCCATCCCACCAAGTTGAGAGCTACTCACAAGCCTATCTCCAACCCTGCACACAAACAGTCACACAACTAACATTATTTAGAAATCAGTAATAACATCCATAGATCTCACTAATAAATAAAGGCCAAGCAAGGTAGCTGTGATACAATGGCCTAAATCATCACCCCACCATTTTCTTCAGGTTTATTTATCACTCTTAAAAGCATTCTGATCTGAGATCCATCTTTTCTGCTCCTCATTCCCAAGATCTTGACAGAGAGATTTACTAAGTTAAAGCACAATGAAAAAAAAAATACAAAGGGTTTCCAAGAACTGAGTTTAAAACACAATCTCTGGAATTCCACAACATAAGGATAAAGTAAGAAGAACTCTAGAAAGCAAATTTGTACCTTCATTTTTTGAGTGCTGAACCTGAAAAAAGCTGTTAATACAGAACACACACAGACAAAACACTCCTAAAAAGTTAACCTGATTCCCATTTTCTTTATGGAAATTTCATCCTCCAAAGTTAGGCAATAAAGAGGAACAGTAAATTTGACCTAATCATCACCCTAGCAAAAATTCATGCTGGATGATGGAAAGCCATCTTTTGCAGTCACCTCATTAAAGCTCTTGAGACAGGCTTAAAACCAAGATCCATCATCTGTTTGGTTTTTTCCTTATCCCTAAAACATCTTTATCTCTAAAACAGACTAGTCCGAAATAACACAATTTTGCTGAGCTTTACTTTATACCAAAAATATAATCTTCATGAGGTGGTTATACAGATGTAACTCAGGAAGAAAAAAAAAAAAAAAAAACCTAAAGAAAAAAAAGCCCCACACCAGTGTTTTACATTGAAATTAATTCCAATTTATTTAAAGACATCTATGGGCACAGACAGGTGTCCTTTTCTTCACATAACAATATGAAGAAACATCTCATTTTTATTAGAAAGAATATGCCAGTGAGACTTTTTAAAATGTAGCAGGCCAGAAGGTTTCTTCCAGAAAAAGAGACAAACACACAGCCCTAAAGGCTGACACTGGAGATTGCTGATTAAAAGGCTGCTGAGGTTTTCACACAGTGAACAAGTCTCTAAAGAGGAAGGAAGGTTCCAGGACCTCTCATAAGCTATTCCAATGTTCACCCACCCTAAACAGTATTTTTTTTCTCCTTGTGTTCACCTGGAGCTTCCATTACCAGACCCATTTTCTCCTCCCTTCCCTTCCAAATGGCTGAAGGTCCCATCCAGCTGCCTGCTCAGCCCTCCCTGCTCCAGGCTGAGCAAAGCTGGTGTCAGTGTCCTCCTGTCCAGGCAGGCACTCCATGCCTTCCCTCTCTAGGAGGAGCACAAGGGCAAACAGACTGGGAATGACACCAACATGTTCAGAGATTATGGAGTACAAAAGTTTACAAACGCTGTGAACAGTATGGCCAACTATATATGCTACACACGCACAGCAACAATTACACCAGCAACACTATTCCTACTGATATCAATTTTTCCCCCTCACTCAAGGGTTTGAACAATGACCACCAGAGCTGCAAAATCAGCATGCAATATCCTGGCCTTTCCTAAGTCTTCTACTCATTAAAGAATAAAGTCTTGCCACACACTACATAATGGAAAGAAACGCCAGCAGCAGAGGAAGTAACAGTTCAACAGGAAGAGGAAAGGATGAGACGAGAGAGGGCATAAAGTGGTCCTCATTTTTAAGATGCATGGCAGGTGTGGCTGACAACATACAAAGGCACACAAAAACTTAACTGAACATGAATAATCTGTCACACATTAAAAACTTACCCCTACACTGAATACTAAGCACAAATTACATTAATGAAAACAGATGCCCTGTCTAAAAATGCTGGATAGAATAAAGGGTTAAAGATTCTGGTTTGTTTTCTTTTTTTTTAACTGAAAAATTCAGGGCTACAGTGCAGAACTAATTAAAAAGGCAAAAACTCCCACTCTAAAGATCCTAGTAAATATGGAATAAATTTACTAGCATTTAAAACCGCAAACAAACTTTTAATAACCAAAGACTGATACAAACAACCTGAGAAATTCAGGTGCACAAATCCGGGACAAGGTATATAAACCCACCTGAGCCAGTGTATTCCAACAGACTGAAAAACTGTACACCCACCAACACATTTTCTGTACATAAAAGAACACACCACACAAAATGTCACCAACAAGTTCAAGACAGTCTACATGCAAACTGTGAAATTAATGTGCCACTGAAACTTAATGAAATTACCGTTTCAAGAAAAGTGTACTATTTTAACAAGCAAGTCCTAAATCAATCATATCATATCAGGTACCAGACTTCTGTCACTACTCAGGGGAGTACTAATATTACAGCCAAAAAATCCTAGGAAAAAAGTTCTCAAAAACTACAACACTCAAAAAGAAATTAAAGAAAAACAAGCATAATCAAATGTGTGGAATAGAAGAAAATCAACATACTAGCAGAAACTAAGAAACAAGCAGGAGGTTTATTAGTAGAAAACTACATGTTGATTATTAACTATATAACAAAAGCACATAAATTAAATTCAAAGTTGCTTATATTCCAGCAGAAAGTCTGCCTTGTGACACCACAGCCTTCTTTCAGCCAACAGCACACGTCTTGATCCACAACAAAAATTTCACCTAACATCACATTAAGCTCACAGTATATCTTAGAAAAGCATTTTACCAGTCTTGTCCCAAGTGTGAGTACACACACTGTGACCCATCAATCACAAACTACTACATGCATGCCAAGCTCATCATTACATAAGTGACAGTAATTGGCCTGTGCAAAAATATTTGGCTCTCTTCTGGAGGCTTTTGCTTTCATTGTTTACTATGTCTGTAAAAGGACAATGTATTTCCTAACCTTGTCTTTCAAGTGAGAAATTATTTTTTAAAAAAAAATCATCATTCAGCAACTTCAGATCAAAATACAGAAATACAATGACCTGGGTGTGTTTGTATGAAACCTCATGTGTCAAACGAAGACAGGAGACCTGCACTCCACTAAGATCCAGCAAGACATGAAGACAGCACAACAGCACAATACTTTCAACCAGATTTCAAAAATGAAACTGACATCAACAATAACTAAAAATTACTTAGTTGCAGGAATGCAAACTCTTGCTTCAGTTTTATTTAACAGTCTTTTTCCAAAGCTCTTCACTGCTTTTCTTATCAAGTATATATCCTGGCTTTCAAATTATGTCATATGACAAAAGAGATTAATCCTCTAATGAAGCACCCTCTTCTCTGCATTTAATTCTCCTGTACAAGTTCCTGGCCAACAGCCTGTAAGGGCTTTACCTTGTACAAGACCAATTCAGAAGGTATTCACAAAAACATATGCAATAAAATATATTTTATTTTTAACAATTTCATTAACATCACAGCAGAACACAAGCAACCCAGTAAGTTTCCAGAATGTGCTAACAGTTCCCTTCTGACACAGATGATTGAGATTCCAAAAAGGAGCAAGCGATCTACTAAAACCTCATACTAACAGAAAAGGAAGAATTATTGGGAGCATGAAGTTCAGGGGCCACCGTGGCTACAGTGATTGTGAACAACGAAGTTCAGGACCCTGAGAGCAGAGAGCAAACATGTAACAGGCTCACAGCCCTGGACTTCCACAGAACAGGACTGCTCAGTGATCAGCTTGGAAGAGTTCCAAAGGAGGCTGTCCTGGAGAGGAGTCCAGGAGAGCTGGTTGATTTTCATGGATCTCCTCCTACAAGCTCAAGAACGGTCCTTACCAGCATGCAAAGAATCAAAGCATCAAGCAGGAGGCCTGCATGGATAAACAAGAAGATTCTGACTGAGCTTAGATAAAAGAGAGTGTACAAAGACCAAAAGCATGATCCAGGTGAGCATGCAGCGATAGGGGTTAGGAAAGCCAAAGCCCATTGGAAAGCTAAAATCACTTGGATTTCCATCTGGTATGGGACATGAAGGGCAACAAGAAAGACCTCCAAACATACAGAGGACAAGAAGGTAGATTTATCAAGAATAAAACATACTTAATCAGCCTGATGGCCATGTGTAAAGAGTTGCCTGGCTTGGTAGATGAGAGAAGAGTAGCAGGTATTTTTTTACCCTGACATCAGGAGGGTTTTTGACACTGTCACCTATTATGTTCTTATGGACAAATTCATCAAGTATGGGCCAGATAAAAATGAACAGTGAACTGAACTGGAAATTAAATGGGTTATGAACAATGGGAAGAGGTCCAGCTGGAGGCCAAGTATGAAATTACAAGATGTACAGAAACAAACTAAAATAGATAAAAACCCATATAAACATCATCACCACCACCCTAAATACTATTTGCACGACCAAACCCTGAAACACGTTGCCAGAAAAGCTGCTGAGTCTCCTTATTTTTGGTCAAAACCAGCCTGGACACTACCAGCCAGCCCCAGTTTACTGAACTGAATAAACTTCAGAAGTGCCTTCCAACCTCAATGATTCACTGATACTGTGAAAACTGGTTTTAAATCTGGGCCATATTTTTGGTAGTGAGAAAGCATTTTACAGCAGCTACACAAATTGGAGCTGCAGGCAAATCGGGTTCAGACTATTTTTGGTGAAGTGCTACATTTCAGCCCAAATCCCTAACATGCCCTACCTGCTCATGTCCAACACAATCTGCAATATCCCCTGCTAACATGCACATACGACTTTCAACCTAAGCACAAAAGCACATCCATTCCTTCCTGTCATTCTCATTTAATTTACTGAAACAATGCTATTCATGCAATTGTCATCATTTTCTAAAACTTCTGGCTTCAGCAACCACTTTCACAATTATAATACATTATAATTAAGGAATTATAATAAGTCTAATCATATGTGTATATGGAAAGCAGGAAGAAACAGAAGAATTCACCTCAATATCGCTCTCAGAGGGCCAAAAATTCTCAAGTCGTAGATCTAACACCAAACAGAGACTGCTGCAGGTACAGCAGTGGCTTCCAGGCTGCAGGTAAAACCCTGCAGTAGCTACAGAAAACAAAACCACACCAGGAAGATAAAATTCTCTTAAAACAGGCAAAGTCTGTTTATGCTGGAAGGAGGCACTAGAGAAAGTACAATGATACTTAGTCCACAACTTGCTATGAAAAGATGCTCAAGAATTTCTTTTAGTTATGCTTTATTTTTTTAGATTAAATTTACTTTTAATTCACAGCTTGTACTAATTTTACAACAAAGAGTATTATTTGCCTGGATTTGGAGACATACCTACAACATTTCCAAGTTGCAGACATCCAAAAAAGTAGGCCTCATTCTTCACAGATTTCCTTTAAAGAGACAAGCTTTCTCACCCTCTAAATTTGAGTAAGAATAAAGGAGTTGTATAAAAAGATAATCCGTTCCTGAAACAAATGTATTTACTTCCAAAGTGTTTAGCTTCAATATACAGTTATTTTTATATCCTTCATATTTTCACATTGTGACTTCATATGTAACAGCTTATGAGGTTTTCTATAGAATATATGGTCTTGCATTATACAAAGAACTAATATTTGTAGGCTTTTTGGTCTAGCAATTGAGGAAAATGTTAGTTGCTTGGGATATTTTTGCTTAAACCTGACACTGATCTCCCCAAAAGGAGGTTTGAAGAAAGTATACAATTCAAGTTATTTATTGATATTCCAGCACATAATAGAAAAAGCAGGCAACATGAAGAACAGAATAGGCACACCTGATTTTCAAAAGAATTAAAGGTTTTTTTCAAAAGCTCATTTATCAGAACCATTGATCCAAAGCCTGCTGAAGCCCAGAACCATCTCCAGCTGAAAGGACTTATACAGGCTCTCTATGAAATATGAATAAATGTTCAATTTTGCCTTACTTTACTATTTTAAATTAAACCAAATATTCTTTTTCATTGATTATTAAAAAACTTTTATTAACATAAAAAAAACAAGATGTCCTCCTATATATTTTTTAATCATTTCTGAAATCATCTAAACTAAATCTGCACTTAAGAATAAAAAATAGTCCGGACTTCAGTAATTTTAAACAATAAATACAATGGAACTTCTCAGAACTCACTGAAACTTAGAGTACAAATAAGTATAATGGAAAAGTAAAGCCTCTACTGCCACTTTGTAATAGCCACTTGTAAATAAGGTAACACAGAAAAACAGGCTTGTGAAATAATGTCCACATAGGCCAGAAAGGTTTTATTAAGCAGTAAGAATAAATTGGAAGATCCTTCTCTAGTGAGTCATTCTAAAATGCAACTAGTTATATTCCTTTCCCAAATGAGAAGTGTCTTTGCAATAAAGAAAACAAGTTCCACAAAAAACAACTGTGTCATGGGATAAAGAATACAGAGAAAGGACAAGCACTGTTCCTCATGCCTTGAAAAGGTAAGCAACACTCAGCTGAGGACATACTCCCATAATCCCAGCTTTCTCACAAAAGCAGGGAAGACTAGAGGCACTTTCCAAGGAATGAAAGCTCAAGGTATCTTGGGTCCTAAGCAGGAAAGAGAAATCTGCCAGACCAGATTATCCAAGTGGAAGAAGTTACCACAGCATTAACTGAATTTAAGGTCAAGTCACTCCCACAAATCCTGGTTTTAATCACACACATAATGCCATCCCCTTAACCCTTTTGGTAGTATTAATGATTTGAGATTTTTAAAAATCCAATAATTAAAAAACAAAAACAAACAAATCACCACCCACACAGCAACACACAACCAAAAATGTACCAAATAACCACAAACAAGCAAACAAAAACCACGCTAAAACATCATTATTTACTTTTTTTGGCACTATCCAAAGTAAGATGATTGTGGTATTTGTGCCTCACCTCCCTCACAGCAGACACAGAGCCTAACACAGAAAAAAAAATCTGTTTCTGAAATTCAGACTCCTATTGTGAACTGCAAAGAAGCTTACAGACAACCATTACATCACTTACTGATCCTGCACCATCCAAAATTTAAGACACTGAATGCTGGCCATGAAATATATAAAGGTTAACATGTTGAGGGAGTTGCAAGGGGAGATTCATTTGCCCAAATAAATTCACACCAGCATAGTATGAAAAACAGACATCACTGAATTCTTAACTGAATACAAGGTTTTTTCCTAAGTTTATCCAAGTCTCCGATTTAAATGAAACAAGGAAAAAATGATTCTCTGCAGACAAACTTACCAGTGAGGACTGTTTACCCTGAACATGCCTTGCTGAGTAACTGTCTAATATTACCACTGTCTCTACTCACTTGCACTAAAGAATTTAGTTTCCCAGTCGTGAATCACTGATTACCAGAGCAGTACTTAGCCACAGATGACTTTTAACATTTTAGATCTAGCTTTAAAAATAGTTTTTGGGGGTGGAAATTATTTGTCTTCTTACCCACAAAAGACAAAAACCCCACTCAACAAAACTATTTTTGTGGCCATCACATTTCCCAGTTGTTTAGGTAGAAGTTTACCTTTTTTTCCTTTCTTTCTGGGTAACTGATTTTCTGGACTGGTGAAGGGGAGAAGTTTCATTTCCCAGATGGAGCTGCTCCCTCCAGTCCTTTCTCAATCCATACATCCCAGTCCCACCCCTCTAGAGCTATGTAGCTTGCTGTGTAGCCTCTGAAAGTGCTATTCCCTTCCCCTAAGCTGTAGAAATGGAATGAAAGAGGAGTAACTATTCCACAGCAAACAGAAGTCCCAGCAGCATCATTCACCACAAAAGGAGAAAGCAGTTTTCCACAGGATCTAAGTAGTTTATTGAGTTTGCTGCTGCAGTAAGACCTGGAATTAAAAATTAAGTCTGCAATGTAATGCAGTCCACTAAAAAGGTGGCACAGAAAACTATTCTATAGACAAAATAAAGCACTTGCCTGACCGCAAACAAGTAGAAAAGAAATGAAAGTATGACAGTACATGTAACTTGTGTGTACAATCCCCAATCGCCTTGACGTCTCCTTCATTTGGGAGAAGGGATGGAAAAGAGATGGAGTGAACACAAAAACAGGCAATGGTGCATTTCATTTTAGCTTACTAAAACTGGAAAACATTAGACCCATATGATGCAACAACTTTAACAAAAGCAAGTAAAACCAAAGACGGGAATTTGGTATCTTCAAGAAGCAAAAACAGGCCCATTCTTGAATATTTTAAAAACTCCATTTCCTGTTGCTGATCACCAACAGCTGCCTTGTTTCATCAGGCTTGGTACAGAACCTCCTGAAAGCAGAAGGAATCCTGATCAGCTATTATGTAATCAGCACTCCATCTAGCCCAGCTCTATCAGTGACCAAAGGCAGATAGCTGTGAATAATTAGGAAAGAGCACAGAAACAAGCATCACTAGACTATACTCCTAGCTTTAATTAGTCATAAATCCATAATTCATTTCACTACAAGGGTACTGAGTAACTCTAAAAGTATTGCTCTCTCAAAAATATATTCAGGTTACACACACACTTTTAGCTTCCAAAATATTAAGGTGCACAGTAACAAGTTTAATTAAATTTTATGCAAAGGACCATCTCCTTTTGCTTGTTGTCAGTCCACCATGCTCATCTGACACCTCCAAGTTTTTGGAGTAGATAGTAAAGAGATGATCCATAGAAATTCAAGATGAAGACAGAGAAAGCTACAACATCTCAACATCACAAGTCCTAGCTTTCTTTTTTGGTTTTGATACAGAAATAACTCCATATATTCAATTACCATAGTTAGCCTTTCTCCACAGCTTTTCTGGCTCTAGGATATTGTTTCTGAGATGGGGAAAAATGAAGAGAGATGGGACCTAGACACACCAGCTCCAAGTGCACTATGAGTTTATATACTGAGACACAACAGAGAACATTCTTCACAATTAATAGAAAATGGATGTAAATTTGCTATTTTGAACAACACCAAGCATTAAAGTGCTGTTTAATCCTTGGAGTTACCTACTGGAACATTTAAGATTTCACCCATGAGCTCCTGGCTAATCATTAGCTCTCAGTATTTTATGTGACATAATACTTTGACATTTGCACACACTTTGTATCAACTAGCACTGAAGAACATTCTTCAGCATTTCCCATAGATAATTCACCTTCACTACTCTGAATAATTATCAGCAGGCAAAAATTCTCTGCAAAGAAAGATAACAAAAGAAGCACTTTTACCTCTCCATTGCCACTAAACTCAGACAACAGCAGACAGTTACCACGCCTTCTTAGATATACAGCTGAATCATAGCCTCAATCACAGTGCAAATGGAGAGAAAATTACTTAAAACCATCTACAGTTCCGAACTCACGAAAAACAACACCTAAAGGGCATGGGCTACAAAATGCTACTTGTATTGGCCAGCTTCCACTATACAACATAATGTTTCATAGCACTTTCATACAAAAAAAGCCCTTTGCACAGACTCAGCTACAAGGACCATTTTGGTTCTGTATGCAGTATTTTTAAAAAGTAGGAATACTACTTCTCATATTTTAAAAAAATTTAAATGCTAACATAAGAGATGCAAGCAATAAGCTTGTAAGATCCCCTCCATGACATCAGGGTCAGAATACCAGCTTGCCAAACTACCCATTGCTACTGAATTACTCAACATCTGATTCAGACTGCAAGGAATACTGAAGGTTACTCATGTTCACTTGTTTCATTCCTCCAACCTTCATATTATTGATAATTTGGCAAGATGGGAAACTTTAATACCCTCAGAGCAGCACACAAGCCATTCATTCTTCTTTCCTTAAGAAAAAGATCATTTTTAAATCCCACCTCACAAGCAGCTCCGAAGCAACTTCTCCAACATATTTTAAGAAAATAACTAAAGCATACAGAAAATATGAGACTGTATTTAGACAGACCCATACAAAAACAGTGCAAATACAGAGAACAGAGCAGAAGGCCTGTAAAATTGCCGTGAAAATTGATTACTCTGGGCAAAGTTTACTTACTCACCTTTTACCATGGTGATTGAGGATAATAAAATTTTAAAATGCATGCAAGAAGGAACAAGCCAGATTTTACAACTATTGATGAATAAGAAATGTCTGCAGCTATATATAGGAATACTTTTCACTGGAGTCACAAGCTCCCTACTAAAGTTCCATCAAAGTTAGAGAGCTGAGAAGAAAAGCACAAAAACAACAAAGCATGAAGTGCAAAGGGACAGCTTGTTACATGAAAAGTGCAGCATTTCTTTTGGAGATTACCCTAACCAGACCTTTATCTTGCAAAAAACAGGTCAGAACCCACAGGTAAGAAGAGTCACCTATTTGAGGAGCACATTCTAGACTTGCTGCTTCTTTTGCTGATCAAAAAGAACAACAAGATGTTTCAGTTCTCAATTCTTACATCAAAAGGTAATTTTGATAGCCTTGCATATTCCTGCAAGCACTGACTGACCTCTAGCCCTCTTAAACACTATGCAACTGAGGACATATACATTTAAACATGTCTAAACTACAATAGACTTCAATGGAAGAATTGCATCTAAGTATCTGTCAAGCTTCTTAGGAAATCAACCCCCTCCACATTCTATTATATCAGGACAGACCTTGAACAAGTTTTAATGTTGTATTTTCCTCAGAAATGGCTGGAACTGTGTTATGGTTTTGAAATCCACATGATTTTAGCTCCATAAAGTAGTTTTTGAACAACATCTCTACCTGTATAAAACCAATATAAAACTGCAATTTAAGCGGTAGGTTGAGTCTGGTTTTAGTTTCCAAAATTGAGGAGCTCACCTCAATGCTGTGAAGTACCACTGAGAAGATTGTATCTACTTGCCACAAGCCAAGTGATCTGTAAGAGATTCTTGAGAGTTTAAAAGATTCTCTTTTAGATCATCCCATGGACATCTCAGTTTTAAATCACATCAGCATTTGAATCTTAGTCTTTTCTACCCTTGCACTTAGACTAAGAGAATTACTCAGATATAGTCAACACTAACATTTAAGGAAATTTAAGCTTCGATTTTTTAAAAACTTTTCTTATTACAGGATTGTTCATTCTTTTACATCTTAAACTTTGCAACACAAAAAGCCCCAAATATTTAGATGAAAAACTCAACTAGAAGAGAACAAAATACAGTTCTTTAAAGGGTGAGTGGTTTGCAACAAAGCTTTAATAAAAAATAGTATTTCATCAAAGTGTACAAAGATATATAAATATGTACAAATAGAAGGGCACACCGCCATTTCCATCAGATATAAAAAAAACAAGACAACCCTCCCTCCCAAAAAAACCCCACAAACCCTGCAAAAAAGCCAATCAAAAAAAACCAAAATGCCACAGCAAACAAGCAAAAACCGAAATCCACGCATAAGTTCAGGTTTCTCTTTTCAACCTATTTGTACCAACTGCAACTGTTACTCAGAAGCATTTAAAATTTCTCTCCTGAATACAGTTTATACAGTTTTTTCTATTTGATTTCTTGTCGCTGATCCTTCAAACAGACAAATATAAACCTCAAAATTTAAAATACAGAGGATTATGTTATCCAGCCAACTCCATGATGCCAGTGCAAGATTATTCCCTACAGCCTATTTTAAAGTGCTTAATGCAGTCCATACTGTGTGTCCTAACACATTATGCAAATGACACACACATGAAAGAAAATGTCTCTCAGAGTGCCCCCTCCACCAACAGACAATCTGTAATTAGCCATGTCCTCTATGGAGGCACCTCAATCACTCTCACCAAAGCAGCAGCTGCTGCCAAATGGAAATAAAGAAATTTAGAACAAAAATAAGCCTACTACCTATACTCCCAAAGGTGTATACTCACGGTTGCAAGTCAGAGTCAAAATCTAAACAGCTGTTTTTGTTTTTTCAGAATGCCCACACAGAACCTCTCATGCCCAGCACCAAATATTTACTAACATGATTTATATATCAGACTCTCTCGGGCTGCAGAAAGCTGCAGTAACAGATCCCAAGGCTTCACTAAAACTCTTCTGATCTACAAGTTCTCAATGCAAAAAACTAGAACAGAAAAGATAAAGCAGCAACACTTTCTGCTGAACACAATTCCCTGGCATACAGAAGAACTTGGTACACCAATTCAGAGAAATGCAGTAGTTCTAGCCCCCCAGCACACAGAAGCAGAGAACAAAGCATACAGTTGTATCTTATCTTTATCATCCCATTACCAAGTGATCCAATCACTAAACTCTGGTATCACCTCCCCAGAAGAGTTCTCTTCAAATCCAAGAGCAGTCATCAAACAGTAAATTCAGAAAATTGTTTCCCTGTTACCAAAGTAAACAACAAAAGGGAGAAGCCATCTAACTAGAGTAAATAAAAAATGTATTTCACCATGGTTAAACAAAAACAAAAAACAAAAGAAAAAGTAAGAACACACCACAGAGGAAGCCTTCTCATTAAATAACCTTTATGCACTAAGGAACTGTATACATAAAACAGCTTAATCCCACCTTGCAGCTCTAAGATTATGGACTTTCAGGTTTACAAGATGTGTCAGGCCTCTGATATGAACACAATCAAAGCTTGTTTGATGTCACTGCTCCCACCCATTATACTTTTACTGTGTGTACCTACTACTGGGTGATGGGCAAAAAATATCATGGAGTGTCTTTGCAAAAATAATAACAATTGCAAGACATAAGAAGGATTTGGACAGCAGAAAAGCCCAGCATTTACAATAAGTACATTTCATATTATAAACAGGCAAAGTGTTACAAGATTTCTGTAGAAAGAAATCAATCTGACCAGACACCGTAACTTGCAGCCACTGTACATGTACCATGCTTAGCATAACATATTTTTAGTATATATCCATTATCTATTGTGGCAGGCAGACAAACACTTCCTCTGTGGCAAGGCCCTAAGTTCAAGGTTTTGACGAGATCATAGGCTCTGACAGCTTCCACAGTCATGGAATTGTATCTTACAGCCCACCAGACTGCCTGCTGGAGTCCTGTCCATTCAGACTGTTTCAACGCACTTTAGAAGCCTCAACATTTACACCAGGGTTAATGCATGCTTTTTTAAAAACAATGACTCCTGTTAACCATACGAAATAAATCTTGTTTTCATTTAACATAATTTCATAATTTTTTATATCTGCTTCCTAGTCAATGGAATTTAGCACACAAACAACTGCAAGGAAGAATAACACACAACCTCTGAATGACAGAAAATCTCAATTTTTTTCTTCCAATTGTTATCATAGAAAGAAAACAAAACACCAGCTACAAAGCACCAGTATAAATTCCTAACAGCTTATCCTAGCACTGCTACTTAGACTACCTTGGAAAGATAATATTTTTTCTTTTAGTAAGGCTTTAGTAAGGTTGTACGTTTATATTATAATCATCATTTACACAGCCACATATGTAAGTAACTGCAGAATTAAAGAAAAAAAAAAATACCAGCTTTTACTCTTTTCAGAGCCCATACTGTTCACTTATGATTTGGTTATCCACCTAAAGATACAAGAGGGACAAGATTACAAACGCATACAGTGTGTGAGATTAAATAGTTCCCCGGCCCCAACCACACTCTCAATTGTTTATGCATGTAAGTAAATACAAATGACATGAAATAATGTCTGAAGAAGCAGGTGTTATTTCTGCATCAAAAAAAAATCATTAAAAATAGCTTACAGAGATAGAGTCAATTTAGTGCTTTGATGTTTGTCAAACAAGAAAAAAGTTCAGTTGTACAATAAATATACTGCAAGCATTAAGAGCAGTTATTTCATGCAGACACAGCTCAAGATAGTCTCAGTCCACTGCATTTCTTTTTTTTCCAGACAATTATACCAAAGTGGTACAATGAACAAAGCTATATAACTGGGAAGCAAGAAGTCACTTTTGAAAAACACATTAAATGCAGTTACATTAGGAGGCAGATACCTTCCTTTTCTTGAAGGAACTACTTCCTGCTTCATATTGCCACTTATCAAATTCATAACATTTCTTCATGGAAGAGGTCCATGTTTTGTCAAATTATCCTAGGCTTATGCTGACACAAATTAGAGCAGAAGTCAGCGTTATGCTTGCATGATTAAACAGGATTTGACTCAAGCTTTTTGAACAGCTGCAAAACTCCTGGTAAAGCTGGTATTTATACTGAATTTATTAAACAGCAGCTTTGTGCAGAATTCTCTATCACCCTAAGTAATGCACACTTTTAACAACCAGTATTGTGTACCATTTAATAGATAAAATTTTACAAATGGATTTTTCTAATTCTGATCTTTAACATTATAATTAAGCTTTCCAGGCTCTGAGTATCAGGCATAGAAAAAGCATCAATACCCAACAACACAGAGTTCAAGAATAGTTCACATACTTATAGGCACAACTACAGAAAGACTGACATTCTGCTCTGATGGTGGAGAGATGTAACACCTGGGAGTCACCACTGGAAGTTTACCAATGTCATCCCAACCAGGCTGTCAAAATAGTAAACGATCTACTCATTATTGTTAGCAAGAAGGCAAATGATTTTCTATTTTTAGTGCCATCAGTGCCCTTCTCTGGTTCCTGACCCCAGCACATGCTTCTCTTCAGTTTACGCAGTTGCACTCTCTCTGATAAGGTGTAGGAGTAAAAATATTGTGGGGTTTTCTTCTTCTCTGAAATTGAATAGCTGTGATTACAAAGTTGTGATTACTGATAAACCTTTTTTTGTTTTTTTTTTTAAACAGAAGTCTTTGGAAATGTATTCCTAACTTTTGACAAACACAGAAGCTCTGGGGAATCACTAAAGATCGTTCACTATTCCTAACAACCCACCTGCTAAGCAAAACAAAAACACATAACAACCAAAAGAAAAATATCAGTCTTAATAAAATTATTTGATAAAATATTATTAGTATCTATTTTAGTATTCATAAACTGAGGAAATAATATTCTTAAGAATTAAAGTTTGGCTTTTAAGACCACACACACTGTGCTTAATATTTTCTTCAACCTGCATTTAATATTCAGAATGTACTTTTAATATAGATTAACAGTAAACTATACCACAAAGAGACACAGCACTTCTTTAAATGCAAAACATTAGGAACAGAAAAGCAAACAACAACCAAAAAATAAAAGCACTTTTTGTTGTGCCTTTCTAGGTACAGGATAGGAAATTAAATTTACACTAACGAAGACACCAGTTCCAGCCTCGAATCTGGACAGGCCTGTAGGTGGGATGTTGTGACTGAGGCAGTACTGCCTGTACCTCAGCAGGGCTTAAACTCTCCAGCAAAACACTGCTACAACCTGACGGAACAGAGATAGCCAAGGCTTATTAATCTAAAGGCCAGAAAGAACACGCTCTCACTTATCTGTCCTTATGAACATAAGCCCAGCAGTTCTTGCATTTGTAAACGCGTGTCAGATTTCAAACAGAATGGCAAACAGCCCTGAGAGTCCCTGGCCCTCTCTGCCAGCTCCCCCAGGAGCCCAGAATACGTGACCTGTCCCTTTGAACAGGCGCTCCATGTTCAGACGGAGCCTGCAAGCCTGAATGTGCAATCTTTGTTCGCAACTATCACTTCAGGGAGGGGGCTCTGCAGTGAGAAAGACCACCAGGTACAATGTCAAAGGGAAAAACAAAAAGATGAAGCAAAAATAAAAACAGAAAACATGGCAAGGCATGACCAAACAGAACTTAATATCAGAGTAGGAAGGCGTTGAAAATAAACCACAGTTATCGACCAACACAGGGTAACCCAGAGGCAGTTCTGCTCTCCTACCTGCATACACAAAGATCCACAGAAGCACCACTTCTCAGACAGACATTCCCTTTCTTAGTCTGACCATTGATCTTGAAGCTAGAGGACAAGTTTTTCAGTTCTTGCTCAAAGCTGTGCATTTCCAAAACCTTAAACTGATTGAAAATCCTAATTTCTGTTGCAACTCCTTTGACTGTGGTGAACAATAGTTATGCTTGCAGCCTTCCTTGTGATAACCTGACATGTGTATAGGTCTGCACCTAAACATTAAATGTAGATTACTTAATTACTGCATTATAATGCAAACACCATATGGGATCCAGTGTCCCAAAAACATAAATCATTTCCCAAAATTGCTAATACCTTGCACATCAGAACTAGAATTTATAGTATTAGGTTTATAATTACTCTGAAAATCTGAAGTCCCTTTTTATAGTAATTTTTTTCCATTAAAGGTGTTTTCTGACTTTTTTAAACAAAAAAGCCATTCCTACTGTTCAATACAAACAAGAGACTTCAATTAAAGGGATTTGTTCACATGCAGCACGTGAAGCATTGTACACAGTAACTATTCCATCAAACAAACAGAGAGCAGGTGTCAAGCCACAAATCCTCACTCTCCTAGAATTTTACACAAATCTGTGGAAGTGAAGTTGTAAGAAAATAAACTGAACTTTAAGACATGCAGCAATATTACACGAAGGCAGCTGAGAATGCACTACAACCTTGATCAGACACTCACCAGGGCTGCCTAAGTTCAAGCACAGATTACATCAGGCCTGCTGTGATTAAGGCAATCACAGGTCTGAGCGCATATTTTCTACCAGTTACATTTTAACTGCAACATGTAAGTACCTGGCAAAACAACAGGCAGAGCAGTCCATTTTGCAATTCCACGCCTATTAGTAGTCTCCAATTAGACAGCTTTAACATGATGAGCTCAAATAGTGCCACAGGCCTTGTTAAGGCTTACCACCACAGCGAGAGGTAGATTATGACAAGGGACAGTGCCAAAGACCACAAGTTTCAATGTGACAGAATTAAAAATAAGATACTAATTTTCACCCTTAGACATGCAGTTTTCTCCTTCCCACACTATCTGAACAGCATTGAAGAACAGGTTCTCCAAACACAGCACGGTTTTTTCAGCTGTATTTTATAATAAAGTCTTAACATCTTCTGTGGTCTTACTTAAGACTTGTGATTTTATCCTCACCTAACCCACCTGGCTTTAAGAGACTGTGGGAACTTCTTAACAGAGGTGATAGCAGAAAGGAAAATCCTACAATACCATATGTGACACTTTCAAACCAAGGCAAAAGGGTGAATTCAAGACAGCAGTAAACTAAAACTCAGGAAACTAAGGAAAAAAAAAAATCACACAAAATAAAAAAAATACACAACCAAACCAAAAACCACCCA
The DNA here is from genome assembly GCF_029582105.1 of Oenanthe melanoleuca. NCBI lineage: Eukaryota > Metazoa > Chordata > Aves > Passeriformes > Muscicapidae > Oenanthe > Oenanthe melanoleuca. The sequence continues at coordinate 131,870,655 of NC_079335.1, forward strand.
TACTTTTAAATTAAAGTTCAGTATGCCTAAAAATCACACAGTTGTATTTCAACTTCAGCCAACAAAAGGGGGAATGTCTACATAAAGGACAAATATATCACAGCCCTATCTAAATAAGATTTTTCTTCAGCACAATGTATGTACTCTAACTTTGAGAAATACAAAATCAAGTTTTTTGTTGTAAATAAAGTTTAAGACAAATCTTAAAACAAGTCTACTGAAGTGGTTATCTGCATTTTGTTCAATCTAAAGCTAATAGCTGTTTCAGAGACTATTAATAGGGAGAATGGAAGGATCAGACAAGGCTCTGTATTAAAAACTTTGTCTTGCAAGTCAAAACATGCAATGCTGCCACCATAGGACATGCTATTAAGTTTCTGAACTAAACACACAGAGGATCGTTCCAGCAACAAATGCTATGGATAGAAATACCCTAATATAAGCGGCTGAGATGGACAGAAGAGTGGCAAGCACTGGGTCCAAGCAGGTAGAGGCCAGACCCTTATGTCTACTAAAAATCAGCACGACAGGAATGTGACAGGGACGACGCCGAACCCCCGAGCGCCCAGCGAAGCGCTCCTGCAGGACGGGCAGGCGGGGCGTGGGAGCGGCCGCCGCGCTCTGCCCGCGGGGCCGGGGCGAGGGGCCCAAGGGGCGGCCCCGGGGAAACCTCCGTCCCGAGGGCGAGGGCGGCGGCGGCTCCGCGGGGCGGGAAGCGGAGCCGCCTCCCGGCCCGGGAGCGGTGCCCCGAGTGCGCGGCGACAGCTCGGCCGGGCGGCTGCCTGCCCTCCGCTGCCGGGGAACCGCACCGCTCCCAGCGTCCAACTCCCAGCAACTCCGGGGCGGGCGGGCAGGAAGAGTGGGAGGGAGGGAGGGAGAGCGGGAGGGAGCGGCCATTAAGCCCGCTCCAGCCAAGCCGTTCCCCGCGGCGGGAGGCGGCCGCCCGGCCCGGCCCGCGCCCCGCCCGCCTCCGCCGTTCTTACCTGGCCGCCGGCGCCGCTGCCGCCGCCCGGGGGGGGCTCGTTGTCTCCATCTCCGCCGGGTGGCCCCGCTGCCCACCGGGTCGCCATTATTTCATTCCCGGTTACAAAGGAGGCGCAAATCCTCTGGAGCCGACATCGGGGAAGGGAAGGGACGGGAGGAGGGAGTCAACGCCAGAGCCACTCGCGCACACCAGGCGAGGCTCGGCCAGCCCAGCCCCGCCGCCGAGGGACGGGGGTCGGCCCCTTCACGCAGTTGCCATAGGGAAGAGCACCGGAACGACCCTGGGCTTCAGCTACGCTCCCCAGCTTCTGCCTTCATGGCTGGAGGAGGAAAGAGCAGATGTGTCAGTCCTCGGCGCGGGGACGCCGCCGCCTCCGCCGCCCGTCCCTTGTTAGGCTAATTGCACCCACTCGTCATCTTCCTCTTCCTCCGGCTCCTCCTATCCAGAGCCCCAGCCGCGGGGAGGAGAGGGCAGGCGGGGAGAGGCGGGAGGTGTCCGCTCTTTCCTACTTCACCACACGCCGCCGGAGGGAGCGAGGACGGAGCAGCGCTGTCCGGGCAGCTCCCCGCCTCGGCCCAGCCGAACTCTGATCAACTGGTGGACGAGGAGGACGGGACCGGGGGCCGCTCGCTCTCCGTGCCGGGCGGAAGCCGCCGCCTGCTCGCGATTCCCGCCCCGGCTGTATCCAGCGGCGTACTGGGGCGGGGGGCGGCAGCAGAAAGCGAACAAGCCCCGATGGAGAAGCGGCAACAAAAGACCCCTCCGGCAGCAGCGAGGCCGTGCCGGGCTTTTGTCTCTTACGCGGGTCTGCCCCGCTCGCAGGCCGCTCCCTCCCCCCGTCTACGTAGCCGGAGCCGTTCGCGATCAGACCACCGCGCCCCACGCCCCGCCCGCGCCCCTCCCTCGGGCCTCCCCCCGCACAGACGGCGCTTCGCTTCGACAGCGGCAGCCGGCGGCCGCTGCGGCCCCGCCGGCGGCAATTAGGGCGTCTCGGCGCTGGGGCCATCGCGCCGCGCCAGCTGCGCCCCCCTCGGGCTCCTCCCAGGGCTCCCCCGGCTACCTGGGCACCGGCCCGGGAGCGGCGGGGCGCTCCAGCCAGCGCCCTCCCGAAGGCGCAGGGCTGTGCAGCCTCGCCTGTGCCGCTCACCGCGATCGCTGCCCCGGGCCCTAACACGGCCCCCCATCTGCCCCGACCCATTAACAGCCCATTCGCAGCGCCGCAGGCGCCCCGCCCTGACAAGAACGGGCTGACCGCCGCCCCCAGCCCGCCGGGCCGGCAGCGCGACCCCGCCAGGGCGGCGGCGCCTCACGGCTCCAGTGGCCCCTGTGCCTCGGGCCCGCGGGGCTCCTGCCCCGGGCCCGCCGCTCGCGGGCGGGCGGGGGAGCATGTCCCCCTTACCCTGCCTCCCGACTGGCGCTTTCTCTTCCCTCCAAAAATCCACCCACCTTCTCAGCCGACATGGCGAGGGCAGGATCTGGCTCCCGGCTGCCGTCCAGGGCACCCGCCCTGCGGCCGGGGAGCACAGAGTCCCGCCGGCCCCCGCCCGCCAGCACGGCCTGGGGCGGCGGCGTTCGCTGCTGCTTCCCTGGGCGTTTTCGGGGCTGATCACACAGCAGCGATCTCAGATTTTCCGCCCTAACGCAGGATTTGGTGCTTCTGCCACCAGCTCCACCTGCACCTGGCTCCGGGAGGAGCGGGACCGCGCCCGCCTCTCGGCCGCTTTGGACGGTCCCGGCCCAAGTCTTGGGCCAGTGGCGGGGGGGGGCCAGCTTGGTTTTGTTGTAGCCACGAAGGCGGTAAATGCAGACATTTTCTCTCATCATCGGAGTGTGTAATTTGAAATTTCTTTTAGGTTCTTAGAAGGGTGTTTTCCAGCGGGGAGGTTGGCTAAGTAAGCTCTCTGTAGCAGGGAACAAAGAAAAACAAAGAATTGGTAAAGAATTGAGTGAAACGAAGGGTTGTGTCTGGTTTGTGTTCTGAAAACAATAGTAATGTTTTGGGTTGTGGTTTTTTTACTGTGCTACCCTTGACCATGAGATCACAATCTCTGAAAAGAGGTGCCTGCCCTGGTTATCCATCAGCAACTTGCATTGTCAGCAGGGATGAATACTGGTATCCAGAGAACTGAGGGACAAGCTTATTTCCAGTAGCTGGAGGAAAAGTCTCAAGGCCCATATGCTAATTATTGTCAACCAAGGTCACATCTGCTGAGTTTAAAAGGGTGTTACAACCCACAGCCTGTCACACTGATTCAGGTGCTTGCCTACAATACTGTGTGTTGCTGTGGATTTCATTAGGCATATATGTAGTTAAAAATGTGTGGTGGTTTCTGAATTTGAGTTCCTCATAAATTTCTGATGTTAAAGACTACTTTGTGGCTGAACCTGACCTGGACCAATGATTACACACACGTTTTGAATAGGCATACTGCTGTCCATCTGGCAATCTACAGGAGGGTTCTGCCCAGAACTGTCCTACAACATTTAAAGATTTATTTGCTATCCAGACCCAGAGAAAACTGTTATAATATTGTTTGCACAGTGGTGGTCAAGAAGTTGAAAAGACCAGAATTAAAATCATTTGAGACTTTTGAAGAGTGGAAAAGGGGAACAGTTGGGGCAATTCTGTTGAGACTGTGTTATCAAACAGAGCCAAGAAGCACAGCTATGTGCTCAGCTGTGTATTGTTCTCTGTGCTGGTGTCATCATGCCAATCTGCAGAACACCATCAAGAACCCATGCTTTATAGAAAAAAATCAGTTCATGTATTCATAATATGTTTTTTTCAATAGGAGACACAGTACTGACTCCAAATCTAAATTAGCATCATAACTAGTAGCCATATTGAATGTTGTCAGATTTACAAAATGTCTTGGAGAGATCAAACTACAGGTGAACTCTGAGTATAGTATCTAACAAGACTATATCAGCATAGCTACATCAATACAGAGACAAATCTTCCAGCTTTACTTTTTTTTACATTGCCAATCAATTTCTCTAGCTTTAGCTTTTAAACTTTAGCAGGGAGATGAAAATATCACAGAGGAAAATTTGATCCTAGAATCACATATTACTTCATTGGTAGGCTGAGTGACTAAATCTCATTATTGACTGAGATGTTTATATTTGTGTAATTATCAAAAGAAAACTCAGGCTACAAAACCTTTGTTAAACTGTGTACTTAATTATCTTCCTCATATTACAGTGTTCTATTTTTTTAGTGGCAGATGTTTTTGTTTAACACACTGGACTGTTTTTAGGACTTTCTTGTATAAGACTATCGTGCTGTAATTTTTGTTTTAAATATGGTGTGATAGTTACAATAAAAGCTTGAGGAAGGACACAAACTTCCAGAAACATGCTCAGTATCTTGGATTCATAATCCACAAGCAAACCTTTGAGTCCCTTAATGATTCTTGAAAGTGATTTAATAAAAGAGGTTGCAAAAGCAGAAATAGGGTAACTGAAAGCTGTAATTTCACTTTCTCACCTTCCAGTCTGAAGGTGTTGACACATACTCACTTAGCAGGCAGCTGCAGCAGCTTAAAGTGTTAGCACCGTCCTACTGTTTATTATCACTCCTTGCTAAAGGGTATCATCCCCACAGGAGAGCTGCTGCAGACATCTCTGAGCGCATCTCAGCCACTTCAGTGCCAAGTCTAGCAGCTCATTTAAATTGCCCAGGTAGAATTAAGCTGTCCTGCAGTCAGGGGGCAAAGGTGTATTCAGTCATTCTGTTCTGCCCATTCTGCTGGGTCAGCGGAAGCACAATTATTGGGATCTATCTTCTTAAACTATCATTTGCTGAATGAACGTGTTGATGTGTTGAGAATATAGATATTCTAGAAGCTAATTGGTGGACATCAAAATTCACTTGGCCAGGTAGACTGAAGGACTGAATTTCATTACACTAAATGTGTTTTAGGTACCTGCCTCCTTTCCAGACGGTTCATAGCCAGGGACAGGGCACAGGGGCATTCATGCCTTTCTCTCACATGCACAAGTGTGTAGACCTGTAACCTGCAGTCAGGTGGAGCAGTTCATTTGCCAAGCAGTTCTGTTGTCCTTGCCATCTTGAAGGCTCTCTCATTTCTCACCACCTGCAGCCCACCATACATCAGAGCTGAGGTGCCACAGGCACTGAGGAGGCCCAGCCACAGACAGTCCCAAATGCCCAGCCTTTGGGTTCGACAACAACAGGGGTGGAGAGAAAAGGAACTTAAAGCCAGAGCAGGTTTTTTACAGGACTCTTCAGATTAGATTAGTCTGAAGTACTTGAGTAAAATAGATTAGATAGGCAGCAGTGGGAGATAGCAGTAAATATTGGGTATTTTGTGCTGGGATAAAGACTTTCTCTCCTAAGGAGACGTCTGAAAAGTAAAGCAGGAAAAGGTCCGAGTTTAACAGGGCCTGAGTTTAGGGATGAAAGGAAGAGTGAGTGGGCAGACATATGCCTCAGGCAAGTAGATGTTTGTACTGATGTTTGCCCTTAGAAATTGTCACTTGTAGGAGCTGCTGAGGTAATGATCATTCTGATAAGAGTTTCTGCTCTAGTTACCAGTGACTTTAATCTCAGGATCAGGGTCTGCTTTGAGAGGCTCAGGCTGAACCTGGACACCTCTGTTATGTTGTCTTGGACATAAGAAATACTGCTGCCTCCCAGGAAGTGTTTGCAAGCACCACAGTGTGCCTGGCTACAGCTTCTCATCACTGGCATCAGCCTAACAGCGTCCCTGCTCCCCAAGGATGCTGACAGGTGCCCAAGAATGATTCAGTAGATTCAAATTCCCAGCATAGGGATTTGAGGAGTGGATTACACATACATTTTTCATTCACTGGTATTTCCAAGATCCTGCAGATAGTAGTCAGTCCCTCCTAGATAGGTACAAGCCATGAAATTATTACTATAGCTGCACAGTAATGTGACCATTGTCTGCAACTGCATTTGCTTTACAGATTTCTGCACTGAAATTCTTGTGATTCAGTCATGATATAGGCATCTGTTTCCTGTCCAGCACTAGTACAGTATTCATCTTAGATCTCAGTAGTGATGGCTGTTTTCTTGATAACCATACACAATATTCCCCTTTCACTCTATAGATATTCCTATCACCAATACTCAGGGAAAAGAAATAAATGTCATTGCTGCCATGCCTACATCTTGGCTCCCCTTTTACACTGAACCCTTACAAATGTGTTTCTATTAGCTCAGTTTTCTCTTCACAGGAGATCACACCTTCCTCCCTTGGCCCTGGATACTGATGCTTTTAAAGTGCTCAGAACACTGTCAAAGAGAATTGCAGCAAGACCTACCACTGGGTCCATAGTAAGAGAGGATTTTGACATCCTGAAGATTCAGTCTGCTATCTCCATCAGACATAGGGTGTTAGGTAATACCTCCTACAAGTAACACCATTTTAAGTGCATACAGTATTCTGCAAGAATACTCTTAGGGAAACTCACTGCCTGGGGGTGCCAACAGAGAGTAACATTGCAGCTTGGGTGGAAATCTGGACATCTAGTTCTTATCCTGCTGCACTGTAAAGAGAAAAAATTTGGTTTCTGGCATTTTTCCACTCTTGGGGACCAGCCACCTGTGCTGTGAAAACCAATGTCTAAGATGATGTGTCTTCTACTCCTCAGTGTTGTCTTAACAAAGCTGTGGTGTAAAGAGAGATCTGTGTCTGTCGGGATGCCGCTCTGATGTGGAGAGAGCAACAATGCCCAAAGCAAAAGAGAAGCCAGGAGTGGACCGAAAGGTGACTGTTCCTGGCCAGCATCCCTGATCCATTGCCAGTCCTTCTGAGCTGAACCCAGAGGTGTCTGTGTGCTACCAATGTGCACCAAGGCAGACTGGCACAGCCTTTACAGCAGTAAGGCTCAGCTGTTCACACAATCATCCCTGCTATTCTGAGTCTGGAGCTACATTTTGATGGGTTCGCAGCACTAGGATTTCAGCTCAGATCACAACTTGGTACTCTGTAAAGAAATACAAAGTTATTCAAGCCTGCAGGAATTTACTATCATCTCACCAGGGACAAAAACAATTTCAAGCATAATTCAGTGAGCCCAGGAGAATGGGTTGCAGTATAAAATTTGAGCAAGCGAGATTATGGTTAGGAGGAGCCCAGCAGAACTCACTTAAAACTTTTAACTTGGGTTCCTAGCAATGAAAATCTACTGACACACTCTGAAACCATGAGCAAAGCAAAACATGTTTTTCATGCTTTGCTGTTGGAAACTGTCACTGTGGAATAACAACAGTGACAACGTTTCTAGAGATGCTGTGCCTGTTTTCGGAGGATTTCCTAATTTTTTAAAGGTCGAGGGGAAAAAAATCACTCCAATCTTTTCTGCACTCACTTAAACTATCTACATTCTTTCATTTGTTTTAAATTAGAGGAGCCAGAATCTAACAGATAAAGTCATCAGCCTCAGTTCTGCTGAGGGTTTATTCACTTTAGGTCAAACAATGTTAACTTGTTTTAGAAAGCCAGCAGGGACTATTACATGTGCAGCATTTTCCCTCAGAAACCCTCCCCTCCCACACACACACAGTTTAAAAGAGTTCAACACAATAAATATCCAACCTATTTAAAACTGGCCATGACAGCAAAGGCTTAAGTGCCTGAATGACAGAGAAAAGTGAAATGACAATTTGAGTTACCTTAGCTCCTCTACTGAAATAACAGCTCTGTGTTTGGTTCTGTGCTTCTGATTGGAAAGTAATAAATCAGCCCTATTTTGTAAAATGTTTAGTTTAACTACTGAACCGACAATTTAGGTGGAAGTAGCTGGTGATGAATTGACAACAGCGTTGTGGCTCTCTCCTTGCTTTATCACATAATCAGCAGCTTGATCTGCTGATTAGCAAAACCTTGTTTTGGTAGCACAGGGGTGCTAACAGCCATCTCCAAAATTCAGCCTACACATCTTGTATTTTTTCTGACTATCCCCTGCTTCCCCCTAGATGGACGAAGCATGGCACTTTTCTCCTGAGCTCTGCCATATAACAGATCTGCCTCTGGAGCTGGGCTGGATCAAGACAGCTTTCAGGCTTTGAGGAAAAGCTCAGGAGTGAAAATTAGATGCATCACATGAATGTTGATTTCATTCAAACTCTCCCTCCTTCCAGAAATGCCCCACCCAAAGGCAATGTGTCAGTTGCTGCTCCCACATTTTACCTACTCTGTCCAAAAAGTTTATTCTTCAGTTTGAGCTCATAAGAACCTCGCTGCCAGACACCCTGTAGAAACCAGGTACTTGGCTTTTACTGGCTTCTAAACCTGACTTCATGTGCTGCTACTTATGCCAACCGACCACTGCTCAGCTCTCTTTTCACTGAAGAGACACAAGAGATGTTCTCTAGAACAGCAGGAGTCATCCAAAGGCCAGGAGGTGTCTAAACCTGTAAGGTGATTACTATTTATGGGGACTAGGCTCTGAAAGTGATATTGCATTGGGGTGGGGGTTCTTTTTGGTTGGTTGGTTGGTTGGTTGGTTGGTTGGTTGGTTGGTTGGGTTACTGGTTGGTTTGTTTCCCCACTGCTTCCCCACCACCCACATTTCTGCTGAAGCTTTTAAAAAGTGAGATGGAAAATTGAGAGACAGCATCTAGGGAAGCATGATCCCCACAAAAAAAGAAAAACGAAAAACAAACAAACAAACCAAAAACCAAACCGAAACCCAAATGTATGAGGCAAGCTGGATTGTATTTATGTCTGTAGGTTATAAATTTCCCAGAAGGGACTGGATTAGAAATATCTTTGGCATTTTAACAGAACTAAATTTATACTATAGCTTCCTTAAAGAAATATTATGAATTCCCGAGCAAGCTTCATCCTGCTTCCAGAGAAAGGACTGTGTATGAATGCTGCTTTCAAGGATTCATTCTCTTTCAGTGTTTTACAAACCCTTTGAACAAATGCTGCAGAAGATGCTGGCTGCTTGGAATTAGAGATACTATCTAATGACTGTTCTGCTCTAGCTTTAGGGACCAACACAGACAACTGTGGGAATTAGGGACACCCAGGACTGGGTGCAGGTTCCAAGTGGCTCATCTGCCTTTACAGAAAAAAAGCAACATAGGAATCCAGACATGTAAATTATTGTAACTAATGAACAGAAATGCTCATTAATTTCTGTAAACAGGCTGTGTTGATTGCCTATGCAAACTGTAGTATGGAAAGAAGAAACATGCTTTTGAACTGACTGAAGAAAGCATTAAATATAACATGTTTCTACTGTGACTAAATGCATCATCAGCACCCTCCACCAGTTTGTCCCTGTTTGACAATGGACTTAGAGCTTCAAATCTAGTAAAAAATCAATCCAGAAATCTGATCAGCAATAACATAATGCTGGGAGAAGTCAAAATTAAAAGTAATGAGCTAAGGAACAAAGCCACGTTTACAGAATATTTTCAGCCCAGTCTTTTGCTGAGACACTCTCAGATGTTCATTTCAGAACTGCTTTCCCAGAAAAAAACAGCAGCCAAATATTTTAACTCATTAGATATACTTGAACTCTTCGCTGCAGTATTGTGCTGTTTCACATGTGCCAGACTCCAAATGGCTCCATGTGGATGCAAAGTATGTCCACACAAAGGTCATTTGCAGGATTAGACCAAAGAGCTGCAAGGGAGGCAAGGGGAAGCAGTCCAAGTTAGTTTAATTCTCAACGCAGTCTTTAGGGCCTAAGTAAAATACAAAACAAACTCTAAGCACAGTAATGCAAAGTATTTTTCCCTGATGTCTAGGGTCAGGGATTAATATTTATGATATATATTAAGAGTGTTCTTTTCTTTTGATCAGGTGGGATGGACTATTAGCTTTCAGGTCTATGTGACTACCTGAGGTGAGGGCCACAAGTATTTTAAAATTTTTATAAAGGTAATTAGCCTGAGTAACTGGATCTGATTAATATAAAAAAGACATTCAAAGGGAAAACCCTCCTCCTTGATATACAGATTCCTGTTTGCTCTTCTCATCCCCTGTGGGACCAGCTGCAGGAGCAGCAGGTTCTATTCCATTTGCAATGTGTCAGGCTGCTCTTCTGGAGACATGCTCTAAGTTTTAGAGAAATCTTGATGAAAGCCAGAGAAAAGTGAAGATTTGCAACAGTCGTCATTTGTCAAACTTCTCTATGCACTAAAACTTTTTTTTGTGGGCTGCTCATAGCTTCTATGTTTATTTAATCTGCTTTTCCTTATTTATTGTTTTCTTTCATAAAACAACAGTTATTAAAACACTGGCAGCTCAATAATTTTCTTAAAAATGTTATAATGCCTTTTGAATTGTGTGATACTTCCAAAGCACAAAAGATTTAAAGAAAAATAAACAGATTACTGCAACTTTCTGCATTTGAAAACAGAGGTAAATAACATCTGTGCAGAGCTCAAGTCCCTTCCAATAATTAGCTGCTTTAGAGAAGGGGGTGAACCACATGGAAACGCTGCAGCAGTCATCTTTTGGCTTTTCCTCCTGCAAGATGTGTTTTTTGACTCCAGCTCAGAGGATTATGCTCTTCTTGCTCATGACAATACTGTTCTTACAAGAACAAAGATGAGAGCTGAGAGCAGAGAGTGAGGCACGTTGCTTGGATCACTGGGAAAGGATGGTCCATGTTAGTGTCACCTGAAGAAGGCTACCTCAAGCAGCTCTCTGATTGAGCTGCATCTGAAGCTAAATGGTTATTTCACAGACTGCTGGACTAATGAAACAGTGCCCCACCCCTTTCCTTTTCATGCTGCTCTGCATTGAGAGAGGGTACAGAAACAACAGACCCAGCTGGAGGGGATGCCACTATAGGGAGACTGGTACTGCTGAGTGATGGCACTGTGATCCTGCTCCTGCAGCATCCTCTGCAGCAGCATTGCTGGAGCACCTTATTCCTGTCAAACCTGTCACTGCGTGCAGGGCAGACTGGCAGGGTGCTTAAACCACGTCAGGGTTTGCCTGCCACTCTTCAGCAGACAGGGCCCACTCAGTAGTCACACATTTTGGTTCTTCTCAAGTGCCAGAGCCTTGTAAACTGGGGTCTAGTCTGTTGCTCATTCTGCACTGGCTTCCTGCAAGCCTTTCCGTTTTCTGCTCATGCAATTTCCATTGATTATACATAAGATGCCTGCAGAATCTAAATGTTCCTTAGTGTATATGCTGGAAAAGCTTTAATTAAATGGATCTCATGCTCTCTTCTTCTTTTTAATGAAATTACTTCTTTTGGTTCCAATTCTGAGCAAGAGCACTGCTGAAATATTGAAAACATTAATGGATTATCAAAGCATATGCTGGGTACTCTCCTTCAAAAATATGAATGTGTAATTCATCTTCAGTTCAGCTCAGTGTGAAAATAAGAATGAGGGGCTCTTGTTGCAGATACAGGTGTTCCTGCACAGCCACTACTGTTTATTCCAGGAGAAAGCAAATCTTTACAAATCTGGCTGCAATAGGACTCCCTATCTGGGCAAACAGGGAGCTTAATAGCACAACCCCTTAATATCCTGAGGCAAAAGGAAATTTTCTGCTTGCCTTATGCTTTCCAAATGCACTAGACACTGAGGATGGTATTAATGACACCTGATTTTACCCATCTATAAATTATTCATTTGATCTGAGCTAATCAGCTATTCTCCCTCAATAGTCAATGAAAGGCAAAGAAGCTGGCCAGGCACGTTTGTGCCACACATAAGATGGCTTGCATCAACCTCTCAGGGCTCTTACTTCTCTGCAGTGACTTCTGGGAAAGCCCAGACTACTGCAACTGCAATGACATATTAGCCCACTTTCTTTTTGTCCACCCTCATATTGGGAGAATTACAGAAAAAATAACAATTTATTCTTGTGTATAAAACACATCCCTTTGATGGCTAGCCAGGGACAGCTGTGCAATTCTGCTCTGTATAACTATACATATAAAAGTATTAATTATTTCTATATTAAGAAATAAATATGACATGAGGTAACAGCAAGGCTTTCATCCAAGTGTGTAGGGGGATTTTTCTCTTGGTAACATAACATTGCTATTAACCAAGTATATTAACTGAGACATTTCAATTATGTTAATTAGTTATTTTCTAATTCTTTGGCTTTATAGATTGTCATGCCATTTTGTGGGGTGAGAGCAAGTGTGACTGTGCTGCAGGATCCATATTACTAGAGGTTTGTCTTTAGTAAGGAAGAACTTTTTACTCTCAGTAAGGTACCAGGCCTTGTATTTTGAAAGCTTCTGTAATAGAAAATATCGATTTTTAGTTTAGTTTCATGCATCATGTTAAAAAATTTAGCAGTCTGGCTGTCACAAACTATACCAAGAATGGTTATGAATCTGGAAACAATATACCTAGTACATGGAAGTTTTTTTTAATGTAGAAATTTGGTCCATTTAATAGTAATTGAAAATTGAGCAGTGTGTCCCCTACCACAGGAAATTATTAGAAGATCTCTTTCACAACTGACTTGTGCGTAAGTCCATAGATAAATAAAACATTGAAACATAATATAATTGATCTCTCTTGAGGTGAAGAAACATCATAAACTATGTGCCAAATGCATTAAAACTAAATTCTAAGTAAACATTCTCATGAGGGCTGGGGGTTTTTTATTCATTGTATATCTGATGTCAGCATCATAGAAAGACTTTCAGTGTAGGTATTCTTTAAACTATTTTGCAGGAAGGAGAGATTAAATCCTTATTTTGTTCACCTGAACAAGACAGTGATTGGGGATGTGTTCTTTTAATGGAACTGGGATTGAGAACGAAGCCACCCTTCAGCAGGAGGCTTTTAAATCGGGTGTGACTTGAACTGAGACCACTGCAGTTCTTCTGATGCTGGCAGCAAACAGCCTGAAACAATAACTTTATTATCCAAGCACTGCCACATTTATCACAGCCTGGATGTTAATTTAGAAAGCAAATACAACTCAGGGCTTTAACTGTATGTCTGTCTTACGGCTCAGTTTATGGGAAAGCATGTCAGAGGTCAAAGGTGCTGTTGATTTACAATTATGAATTAAAAGTTTTGGAAAGGAGATCAAAAATAAACTTAGTTTTGTGAGTGTTAGTGCTGTAGAATCTATGACTCAGGCATCCATTGAACCTTGAACCCATGCAAAAAGCATCTGGCAGCTAGATGGTCCTTCAGGAGAAACCACAGTATTTCTAAAGGTGCCAGGACACAGAAGTAGCTGGGCATGGCCCTTGCAGATCGCCTGGCAGCAGCTCCTACAAGGTGTTCCAAAGCCTGTGCATCTCTCCCTGTATATTCTCATTACCCACTTGCCTTTGGAGTCAAGAAACAGCCTCCCACGAGTTCCTGAGTACCAAAATTGCACTTCCCCACTCCCCCGTTATAAAACCCTCTGTTCAGTGACAGCTGTTGGAGCGGAGCAGTGCAGGGGCGGGTCCTGCAGCCCACCAGCTCCTGGAAAGTGTAGGAAGGCAGCATCACACTGGAAGAAGATCTGCACAGGATATTGATCATTATTGCAACACAGACATATTTGAAATAATGGATATGCTATAGAACATACTGTGTGTTTTCCTTCTTTGTTGTAAGAAACCCTTTTTTCATCTCTGAGGCTGATACCAAAACGAGTCTCTGTCACAGGACCTGTAAACCCCAGTTTGTTTGGTTTTTTTAAGACCCTTCATCTTGATTAGCAATATTTCCAGTATTATAACTATGATAACAAAGTCAAACTAACTCAGAAGCCATCTCACACACTGTGCACTGGGGGCAGATCAGGCCTCATTACTCTTTTCGTGAAGCTATAGGGTTATGATCACACTTACAAAGACCTGAGAGCCTCTGGGATATTAGTCACATGTTAGATCTCCTCCCCTATGTTCCTTGTGAATTTCTGAGTTTTTAATAATTTTCCTTTTAGGTGGAGAAATCCATTCCAATATAGGAGCCAATTTTTAGTCACCTAAATGCTCATTCACACACCCCATAATTGCAGAATTTGTATTCAGTGAGCAATGCTCACAATGTTTATTTTACTCACTACATAACTGGATGGAACTACACAGCTCCATATTTATTTAGATTAAAATGCAAGTGTTCAGCACTGAACCAGAGTATCTTTTCCTGGTTTACCTCCAAAGAAGTTCTGTTAAGAAGATCTATTCCTAAACTAGCACATAGATGTCACTTAGAGACAGGTTGTAATGGGAAACATTGGCTTTTTGGCTGGATTAGTGCATTTAAATGGATCAGTGATGCAATGCAGCTGTAGGGTGGAGGCTCTTTAAAAGCTGCACTTCTCAGTGCCAAATATAATGAAATACGGATGACTTCCAGCTAACTTATTGTTGATCTTTAAATGAGGGGAAATTTTGCAACATGAGTATTTGATACTGAGAAGCTGTGCTGTGGAAAATCAAAAAAGATACACAATGATTATAAAGATAAGACAGATACAGGGAGGAGGCAAAAATTGACAAAATTGGTAAAATAAATGTGAAATGAGCTGGAGATAATCAAAGATGAATAAAATTGAAATTATAAAACTCATCAAAAAAAAGAGATTAAAATAATAGAAAATATAACATAGAGTGAGTAGCAAGGATCAATAAAAGACAGATGCAAACAGAATAATCCTTATATGAGAAATAAATTCTTCTGGAATAAACTGTAAAGCTATACAAATTCAGATCTAAGAAGGTTAGCCTGATTCTGAACTGATCACTTATCAACACAGATAACTTTTTTTTGCTATGTTGTACTCACAGCTCTTGATTTGGATTGTGTTTGTTACCTAAACTTACAGTCTGAGGTAACAAAGGGAGACTCATGAAATAGTTCAGATCAATCTTCTTGCTTCCCAAGTAATTCCCTTTTTCCCTCCATAGATCTACCACAGCCATTGTCAGTATTTTAACTTGTTTCTGACTCAAAGATGGGAAACTCTCAGGCATCTTGTGCTAATCCAACAATAGTTAAAAAAAAAAAAAAGTCTTTTGCCAACAGAAAAATGCAGCAGCCCACATGAAGCTGCTCAGCTGAAAAAGAAATAGCACACACAAGAAGGCCCTGACTATTGCCCTCTTCAGTAAACCATAGAAAATGAAAAAAGTTCTGGAGAAAACAGAACACAAGTATTTTTTTTAATCAGATCCTTAAACTTGAAGTTATGTGTTTAATTTCAAAAGAAATCCTCAAAATGTGACCCAGTTTATGTTCAGGTTTCCTCAGCACTTCAACCCTAAAAAAAAAAATTGCAGTAAAGTTCAGTGAGTTGGAAGAACAGCTGAGTGTGGACCAAGAGCAGTGCTGTGAGGATGGAGAGCAGTGCTGTGAGGATGGAGAGCAGTGCTGTGAGGATGGAGAGCAGTGCTGTGAGGATGCAGAGCAGTGCTATGAGCAGGGAGAGCAGTGCTGTGAGCAGGGAGAGCAGTGCTGTGAGGATGGAGAGCAGTGCTGTGAGCAGGGAGAGCAGTGCTGTGAGCAGGGAGAGCAGTGCTGTGAGGATGCAGAGCAGTGCTGTGAGGATGGAGAGCAGTGCTGTGAGGATGCAGAGCAGTGCTGTGAGCAGGGAGAGCAGTGCTGTGAGGATGGAGAGCAGTGCTGTGAGGATGGAGAGCAGTGCTGTGAGGATGGAGAGCAGTGCTGTGAGGATGCAGAGCAGTGCTGTGAGCAGGGAGAGCAGTGCTGTGAGGATGCAGAGCAGTGCTGTGAGCAGGGAGAGCAGTGCTGTGAGGATGGAGAGCAGTGCTGTGAGGATGCAGAGCAGTGCTGTGAGGATGGAGAGCAGTGCTGTGAGCAGGGAGAGCAGTGCTGTGAGGATGCAGAGCAGTGCTGTGAGGATGGAGAGCAGTGCTGTGAGCAGGGAGAGCAGTGCTGTGAGCAGGGAGAGCAGTGCTGTGAGGATGGAGAGCAGTGCTGTGAGGATGCAGAGCAGTGCTGTGAGGATGGAGAGCAGTGCTGTGAGGATGCAGAGCAGTGCTATGAGCAGGGAGAGCAGTGCTGTGAGCAGGGAGAGCAGTGCTGTGAGGATGCAGAGCAGTGCTGTGAGGATGGAGAGCAGTGCTGTGAGGATGGAGAGCAGTGCTGTGAGGATGGAGGGCAGTGCTGTGAGCAGGGAGAGCAGTGCTGTGAGGATGCAGAGCAGTGCTGTGAGGATGGAGAGCAGTGCTGTGAGCAGGGAGAGCAGTGCTGTGAGGATGGAGAGCAGTGCTGTGAGGATGCAGAGCAGTGCTGTGAGGATGGAGAGCAGTGCTGTGAGGATGCAGAGCAGTGCTATGAGCAGGGAGAGCAGTGCTGTGAGCAGGGAGAGCAGTGCTGTGAGGATGCAGAGCAGTGCTGTGAGGATGGAGAGCAGTGCTGTGAGGATGGAGAGCAGTGCTGTGAGGATGGAGGGCAGTGCTGTGAGCAGGGAGAGCAGTGCTGTGAGGATGCAGAGCAGTGCTGTGAACAGGGAGAGCAGTGCTGTGAGCAGGGAGAGCAGTGCTGTGAGGATGGAGAGCAGTGCTGTGAGCAGGGAGAGCAGTGCTGTGAGGATGGAGAGCAGTGCTGTGAGGATGCAGAGCAGTGCTGTGAGGATGCAGAGCAGTGCTGTGAGGATGGAGAGCAGTGCTGTGAGCAGGGAGAGCAGTGCTATGAGCAGGGAGAGCACTGCTCTGTGGACTGATGCTGCTGATTGGATAACCCCTTGTGTTACATAACAGAAGGCCCAAAAGTGTAAATGGACAAGAAGGTCACTTGTATTTTCTCTGAACTTGCCTCATCCTCCGGAAAAGCAACCTTTGTTGCTTTTCCAATCATCTGCACAACTGTATTATAGCTGATTTGTTTCAAGAAGTCAGTGTGGCTGGGCCCTGAGACTTTACTAAAGACATTCATAAATGAACTATTTTTTTGGCCTTCTGTTTTTGAGAACTGGGAACTTGAATTGTTTATGAGAAACAATATCCTTTTGGGGCCAAGGCCTCACTGCATTAATTGCACATGAAGTTGGACCATCTCTCACATGCAGCAAGAAGTGACCCATGGCAACAGAAGCTGTTTCTAGCCAGTAGCTCTGAAGACATTAGAGGGCTGGCTATGGCAGCCCCTGTTCCAGCAGGGCTCTGTAAAGCATTTTGCATTGTAAATTGCTTCAGCTCTGCCATCTAGGGGAGCTCAGCCCAGCAGGGTATGTGCTATAGGAAATAACAAGGAAACCATCGAAAACAAAGGATTTTGGCAGAAAAATCCAGGGACAGTCCCCAACCAGGCCTGTGATTTGGGGAGGAGGAGAGCCTGTACAGGAGTCCTCTGATCACCCTACCAGGTGTAATGTGGCCACAGCAGAGAGGACTGATCAGAGTCACATTAACATTTCAACCTGGCCATAATGAGTAGAACACATGCAGCTGCAGGTTTGGCATTCCCATATGAGCAGACCCTAAACAAGGCTTGTTATTTAATTTCAGGGGAAGAGAAACTGAGACTAAAAACATCTTTCAAAACTGTCTAGTTCATCCCCTTCCAATTCCAATTGGGTTGTTCCCAGCCCTCTATTTTTTAGTGATTTATCTGTTCTAATTTTAAATGACTCAAGAGATGGAGTTTCCACCTCTTCCCGTGGGAAATTAGTCCATGGTCTGATAGACACAGCCAGGATATTTTCCTGATGTTCAACCTTCAGTGGTTTCCCTTTGTTCAGTTTAATCTCATTACTCCCAGTTATTCCCTGTTGGTCAGTGCCAAGCACTCAGCCCTTCTCTTTTGTGTTTACACCTTCACAGTTAGATACAGCTGTCTTTGGAAAAATCTGGTAGGCTTGATTATGTATTGTCCACCTTCTCAAATAAAGAGAAAAAATAAACAAACAAAAATAGAGTAAAGGCTAGTACAAATCTACTTCCATTCACCAAACCTCACTGAGACTTGCTCATATTTTTTAGGTTGTGACTGGTGACCCCACACAAACTCATCCCCACTTTCCTACCCACATGAGAACTATGAGAACATAAGTTGTACAAGGTGGGAGTAACGGATGTGAGAAACCAAAATCAGGTTCCTATAATAAGAGGACACAGAAGCCCAAGAGTTGCAAGGAAAATGTGTTTAGTGGAGTGGCATTAAAAGATTACCATAAATATCTGAATGTGACAAATAGGAAGTAGAAAAGCTGGTGAATCATTAGCATGGAGAAAGCTGCCAAAATGGTATTTATGATGAGATCCTTCAGAGGCAAAGTACAGAGAGGGAAGACGAGGTGACTGAATTTTTTAGGTGACAGCCATTTCTTGAATTTGCAGAAAGTGCTGAAAAGGGAATAAGGATCCCTTAACACCTTGTAAGGAAGATCAGAAATACGGAAGCAGAAATAGAATCCTGGAAGCGAAATGAAAGAATGGAGACCAACCTGAGCAAATCCCTTGAAAGTAAGAGACAGATCAGAGGAGGAAGGTGGTATTAGCTATAAATAAATCAGTAAGGACTTTTGTGGGACCCTCAGCAGACAGCTGGGCTTTCTGGAAGCTTAGTTTAAAATGCAGCTTCAATAGAACACTCTGTTCCTGCTTTGCCCTCGTCATAAGGAAGCTGCTGAGAGAGATGCACAATTACTTCTCCTTCCCCCACAAGCTTCTGTCTTCAATATACCTAAGTTTTGCACATAACAGTTTAAAATTAGAATTTTAAAGGCTCACCTTGCCTCGAGTTCTGGACTTTATGGACATCACTGATTCAGTGGAGCACAGGTGGTAGAAGACAAGTCAGGTCAGAACTGAAGAAGAAAACTGAGCAAAGATGTGCTGCTCAAGGAGCAGACCCTCAGCAAGGAGGAGAGAGCACCTGGATGGACAACTGGAGTCAAGGACAGGATTTTTTAAGGTGGGAGAGACTGAAGTATCCTTGGAAAGCATTGCTCTTCTGTGGGATACTGGTGAAAGCCAGGGAAAAAGCAGCTTGGATTTTCTCAGGCTGCTCAAAGGAAAATATAAGAGAAAGAATTAATAATAAAGATTAAGCACCTGCAGGGTGTGAGATGTGACAAAGGGTGTTGCCTTCCTTGCACCGATGAAATTACTTCTATCCTCAGCTCCACGATCTAGTCTATAAAAGTGTACTTGTTTCTTAAATAAAGGCTTTTGCTTCTTTTCTGCCTCATGAAGAAAGCCATGGTGTTGTACTTTTTCACCTCATCCTAGCTCGATAGCAACACTCCTCGCACCTGGATATATCTATTTCCTCTTTTGCTGTGAATCCACTGAGGAAGCAGCAGGAGAACATTGCTTTTATCAGGGATAATGACTGCAACTCTGTGACACTGACATCATCAGGGGCCACTGCAACAGCACATGCACAAGCTCCAGGCTCTTGTCCTTTGCACACAAGTGAAAACAAGAAAATTCAGACACTAAGTAGGACAAAAGTTGTTATGGGCCCAGGCATGGCTGTTCCCAAGACACTGCATTGTCTTCCAGCCCATCTGGACTGCAGCGAGGTGTGGAAGAAAATTCTCTGGCATATCTTCGTGAGCTAAGTGTAAAGTTATTGTTGTTATGTGATGGCTAGTGATAGAAACTGGAAGAACTCGTCTGGAGACAGCAGAATCTCCTTTCAGCTAGCTCAATTCAGATAATGCCAAATAGACTGACCCTAGCCAGAGACATCCGAGACCAGAATACATTTTAAAGTATGTAAGACATCCAGATTTTTAATTTTAGAAGTTTAAACCCTATATCCACTCTTGCCATAGATAATCTTCTGTAATACATACTTAAAAATTAGTTTTCCCTATAACCTCTTGCTTTTTCCCCTAATGCATTTTTTTTCTCATTGGACAGATTGCCCAGTTTAAGGTGGTACCTTTTCAGTTGTTCTGGAACAAGCTGAAGTGCCTGGTAGCTGGCTAGGTTCACCAGCACTCTAGTTGTCAGGCAGGAACAAAGAAAGGCTGCAAAACAGCAAATAGGATCTCAAGTTGAACTTTTTGAAGAACAAAATAAATCAGGGGTTATAAAACATGCAGGGATTTTAAACTGATTTAGGAGCTGTGTTGCTGTAGAGCTAGGAGCAGTGAAAACATACAGCAACACAGACTTCCTTCAGAGGCAGAAGAAAGCAATTTATTAAAGAAGCAATCACACTTTCATAGACTAGATCCCAGATAGGGATAGAATCAAATTCATTGGTCCAAAGAAGGCAACACTTCTTGTAAACATGCTTTTACCAAAATATCACATTTCTCAAGCACTGTCCTGTGCACAACAGCAGGTGTTAGCTAGCTCTCACAGGATCCACAGAGCTGTAAGGCTCTGTAATTTTTAATTCATCTGGGAGGCAATAGGACAAATACAAAAGTTTAGTCTAGACCAACACCAGGTGATCTTTTCTAATTCTGCATTTTGCAGTGACTCCACCTAAGCATTTGCCTTTATATTATTTGGCTGGATTGTAGAGGCATGGTATGCAATATCACTTACTTATCCATCTTAAGAATCAGCCTTCAGCTCAGAAAGATAAGAGAAACTGTCAGGACAGACAGCAAGAATCTGTGATTCACAAGATGTCACATGCTTCAGTTTCTTGACAGGAATTTCTGAAACAAGAACCACCTGCTCCTGATAGTGATGCAGCATCTCTTACTGGAAAGGCAAACAGCTATTTAAGTAGAGTCTGGGGGGGAAAAAAAGCTACAAGAAAGAAATCCTGCCAGAAGTTTCAGCAGCAGTCCTGCAAGACCAGAAAGGAAGTGCAGCAGATCCTTCAGTCTGAGAGCCCAGCAGAAGGCTGGAATTTCCAGTGAAATTAAGACAAAGCAGGGCATGAAATACAACAAAAGATAAAGGAATACAGTAAAAGAAATGCATTGAGAGGAAAAAAAGTAGGAGAAAAGGCCAAGGTGCTGCAAGCAAAGTATGATCTGGCAATTGATTTTTTGGGCAAGGGGCCAATTAGCTAAACCCCAGCACACGGGGCAGGCCTGTGAAGGGGCATCTCCTTAGGGTGCTGCTACTGAAAGGACACTTGGCCATGTGCAGTGCCACTGCTGGGGATGAAATTCCTGGGCACCTCAGCCCCTGCAGAACCTCCCTAATAGCTTGAAAGTAATGCTTATACATTTCTCTAAAATCAGGCCTGTAACTTCTCGAATTTTGAAACAGAAAATCTGTGTTCTTGCCCACATCCTGTATTTGTGCTGTGAAAGCCAGCTCAGACACATCTGCAAAGGGCCAACCTGTAACAGTCTTATCTAGCACAGTACTTTTCTCTTGGATGTCGCTGCACTTGGCTGTCCACTCAATTAGATGAGTTTCCATGTTTTTCAAGACTGATCTGAAAATACAAATATATAGAAGGGAAGATGATATCCAGAAAGGAGAAGAGGGGTGTAATCTGGCCTTCAGCAATACCTGATATTTGGGTGGGAGCTGAAAGCATACAGCTGTTGCTTTTGATTTTAATTGCAATATAATTTAAAATAATTGTAATTAATATGACATGAAAGCTCAGATGGAATGAATTGGCATAAACTGAGCCTGTGGTTAGTTTAAACATCCATCACACTGACCTCTCATAAATCAGGGTCAGGAAACAATGAGGGGGCAGGCAAGTGTTTGTGATGTTGTTTGCTGACTGCATGTTCAAAGGAATGCTGGAAGAATGTGCCAAGAATCTGGCTTTGTCAGGAAAAAAAGTTCTTGTTTTTGAAAAGACTGACAGATCTATAGAGACAAAGAGGAGCAAGCTGGTGCACAGGCAAAATAGACTAAATCCAGAAGCAGGACTTATATAATTTCCTCTAGGTGTTGCACATAATTAGAAGTAGTGGAAGAGGCCCCAGACATCAGACTGTATGTGGCATTGTGCTGTGCCTGTGCAGAACCAGTCCCAAGGGTGGGAGCAGGGGGGTCCCAGCAGCCAGGAAAGCTCATGCAGGTGCCTGCCCAGTGCAGAGAGCAAACCTGGGGTTGCAGAGACAGCTCCTGATTGGAATGCACTGGGAAAAGCAGATCAGCCATCTCTGGCATTGCCACAGAAATCTGTGGCAGGAACTCAGATGAGGCCCAGCATATATTCCATGCTATTGTCATGGCCGGAAGGGCTGAAATGATGAAGGATATTCCTCTAAAGCCAGTTGTTCTCACTTCAAGGCTGCCTTATTGTGCCATAAAATGTCACTGGAGCAAGAGGAAACAATTCTGTAGTTGCTGAGATAATTCAGAACTTAAATTTGATCTGCTGTGAACACACACAAGGTGTGTCAGGAGAAATAAGAAGAATTGACCTGTGAGGAAAGCACAAGGGAGGGCAACAAGAAAGTTAATTTAGATGAGCAATCTGCATTGCCACCTTTGAAATATACTTGTTGGAAGGAGGGAAAGTGAGAATCCTAAGTTAAAACCAGACTTGTGAGGGTTCCCTTAACTGGAATTTCTAAGGTCAGTAAAGTAGAGCTAATGATTAGAAGCACACTTGGTATGCAATGAGGCAGGAATTCTATGACTTAAATTTACTGACCTAAAACATTGAACCAGAAGTTCTGGTAGAATTCTGGAAAATGACTTAGAATACGAGAAATAGAAAAATACCTTTCAGCTGAGACTTTATCAAAATAGGGATAGAAAAAGCTGATTTTTATTTTGAGCTGTTTTTTATGTCCACATTTCTACTAACAACTATTATTATACGTTATACATAAACAAGAATTATTTTTGTCTTTCAGAAAGCAATTAATGCAGACAGTGATACCTGAATGCTTAATTGCCTACTTTAAAACTAAGTTTTAGAGCAAATTTGATATGAACTAACTCAGAAGAGTGATGGCTACTTCCCAAGATTTTTCACCTCAAATGAATATATAGACAAAAGAACAAATTATAAATGTGTTTTTTCCTGGAATGACTAGTTAGAACACTCTTGAAAATAAGCTGGCAAGGAACTTTTGCAAAGTGTGTCATGGAAGAGGAAAATTTTTTTTTAAAGCCAGAATCTCTCCAAACTCTAAATTCTTAAATAATTATTTACAAGTTGGCAGATCTTTATCTGTTAGCTCTCAGTTTTTATGATAATTATTAGGACACTACATTTCCCTACATATCAAAACTGTCTGAAGGAGTGAAGGCAGCAGCTTCTTTCAACAGCAGCAGAGAACACCAGCCAAGTCTTGGTGCCTTAGTGTTTCACATGTCTTGGTAATATAATTTTGATTAAACCTAAACATGGAAATCACCTACTTTCTCGATTTTCAAAATAACTTTTTCCCACTCACCCTATTATTTCAGTTGTACCCACAGGCTGGGAGGGAGTGGTAGGTCAGGAATGGTAATTTTGAGCTGTAAACCACATTTTTCAGCAGTCAGGGCAAGAGTGAGAGCCAGTGGAGGCTGAGAAAACCTGGTTCTGGAAAGAAGCTGAACCAAGGTAGCACCAGCAGCCAGGGAGAGCAGCACAAAACCTCAGGAGAAGGGCAGGGATGTTTATAAAGGTAGTGTGATGACATTTTTTATTTAGAGCTTGTTCTTGATAAAAAGTTAACTCCTACACCTTTACAGTTTGAAACTGTGATCCCATCTGCTCTAAGACTGGGAGCTGAGCTTGGGAAATACCAGGAGATCTCAGCAGGGTGCTGGACTTGACACTGGGAGCTGCCACGAGAGGCTCTGAGCGAGCACTGTGCTTCTGATGAGGTGCTCTGGCTGCTCCATAAACCGAAGACTGTGGTTTTCCTTCTCATCCTCCCAGCCCAGCCCTTCCAAAAATGGCAGGGTAAAATGCCACTATCCCCATCCCAGTTCAGCCAAGCCTGTTACCCCATAGGCTGTGCTGATACCCAGTACTTTGTGACCACTCCTTCACTACATAACTGATAATAATTTTACATAGCTTAGTGCTTTGTCTGGGAAAGGGCTTCTCTTAGCAAATTAAGGTGGAAGACACAAAGGCTCTGGCTGCTCTGTCAGGATAATGGCTGTGGATGAAACTGTGGCTTTAGGCAGGCCAGGCTGGTCTTGAGGAGCCTCAAGGGAGAAAGCCTTGGAATTCATGGGCAGGTGAACTACAGAGGAGAATAAAGCAGCTGTGCTCTGTGATGATTGTTATGATTCATAAACAAGAGTTTATATTCTACTCTTTTTGCTTTCCTAGAAATGGGACTTGTAAATTATTATGAACTTGGAAAGTCTGCCTAATGATTGCTGAGAAGAGCTATGATGTCCCTTTGTCTCCTCAGGTAACGAAGATTTACCTCAACAGCAGAGACTTCCAGAAAACATTGATAGATGAACATATGGTGATCCTTACTTTAACAAACTGCATGGCTGCTTTCCCATCATATTTCGTGATTTATTAAATTTGTGCCCAAAATTTGCATTCATGTAGTTAACTACAGTGCCATCATTCCTAATTTTAGGCCAATGCCATTACATTAAAGGAGGCAAAAGGACTGTTTGGAATAACATCCATATTGAAAATGTTACTATGTTCATGTGTGCACCTATACTAACAGAAATCAGTTGGTACAATCTTGCTCAGACTCCACAGGGGTTTAACTTAGGGCGTGTGAGCAATGATGGTCACTTGGTCTGTGCTCCTCTGCAGGAACAGGGCTTGTATGTGTGCAGTGAGTGTGCCACTCAAATACAGAGAGCATGCACTCCTTCCTGAGTAGCTTTACATGCAGCTTTCACAACCTATTTGGCTTCACAAAATACTGTTTTCCTTCTTCATAAAATAATTTACATATCTCAAAGACTGCTGAAGTTGAGACAGTCTAAACACAGTTAAGGGGATGGAAAATAACCATGATAAATCTGTTCCCAACCAAAGACTTCAGATCTGCCTGGGGCATTGCCATGATGTGCCTTGATTCTCTTCTTCTGCATAGGAAATGTGTTTTTATGTTTGACTTTTTTCTATAAATAAACAGACCATAATCAGGAAAACACTTGCTAGCTTTGGACTCCAGCTTGCGAGTTGTGTGAGGAAAATATTAAAATGCTTTGAGGCATATCTTGGCTAGACTGCTGTGAGATATGGCTGAGGCCTGACAGAATCAACAGTGTGCCAGAGCTGACCGGTCTAAACCCTGTTCTGTGTTTGTCTGAGTACTGGAGCTAGAAAAGCTGCAGCAGAGGAGGGTGTTTGTTGTGCTCATTTGTGTCACAGTGGCTGGGTTCCTCCTCCAGCCCCAGCCTCTGCCTAAGCTGTGGCAACAAACCAAACCACACTGCACCGTGCTGGTGGCACGCCTTGCAAGCCAGTCACCTCCACTCTGATACTTCTGGATACAAAGCAGAGATTTCCCCCCAACAAAGTTAAATATTTGCTACTTTTTAAAAAATCTCCCATGAAAGACCAATGATGCTGCTCAGAAGAGTATCTCAGCACTTCCGAGGTTTTGTTTCCTCTTAGCATTGCAAACTCATCAGTGTCTGTCTGCAGATCATTTTTCACCTCTCTCCCAGCATCTACAGAGCCTGTAAATTGGTTAACAGGCTAAGAGGAATTGGGATAAATTAAGATGTAAAGAATAGGGGTAAAATTTGAGATGGAAAGACATTAAAATCTCAGAAAATAGGACAGAGAGGCTGTGAGGAACAACACTGGAATCTATACAGATGGAGTAACATCAATGTCTAGTACTTAATTAAATTAATTAAATTTAAAACAGAGAGATTGAGATTGACTTTACAGGGCTGAGATTGTCTTGTCTACAGCTTAGGCAAAATAGTACTGGAAGCTTCAGTTGGGTGTTTGTAGTTAAAAGCTTGAACACAGTTAATATCATCATATTATTATATTAAATGCTGCTGAAGGAAGATAAACAATTTTAGTTTATTATGGTTTTTTTTTCCCATATGGCACAAATGGGCCCAGGACCAAACTGGCTCTCAGCAGAAAGCTCACATCTCCACACTCATTCAGCAGGTCATATTTAACTAATTTTAATATCTTGCCTGTACACCCACTGGTGGATCCATTCCAATCAATACTCTATGGCTTAAGGTTTTTTTGACACTTCATTTTTTATTCTTCTTGACTCTTCTGCCACTGTTGTTGAATATTCCTTTGTAGCTGATCTGTTTTCTGTCTCTCTATGCTAATGTTTATGCTGTGTTATTATTTCCAAAAGCTAAATTTTGAGCACTCTCACTGCATTCCAAATTTCCTAAGAAAGAGCAGAAACACTACTACAATAATTCTCATGAAAACCCAAACAAATAAATCTATTAAACACTTGCATGATTCAGAAAGACAAAGAGATATTCATGCCCACATGAAAGAATGACATGATTGTGCTTGCCTCTTCTTTTTGTTGTGATATCCTCCTATCCTCCTATTTTCATTCCAAGTTATGTTACTGCATATTTTCCCAGTCTATCCAGATTAGGCAAGAAACATATTTTCAAAGGTACATGGTCACTGAAGGGTGCAGCTAGGCCCCTACCCAAGCAGGTGAAATCCCATAAAATCTCCTTGGATACATAAGCACCTTTGAAAATCTGTTCTTGAATGTTTCAGAAAAAGGGCTGAAGTTTCCTGGTAAATCATGAGCATTTGTGAATGTCCTTAAAAACTACAGGACTGGCAAGGACTTGGTTAAAATACATTGTAATAGAATAGAGTAAAAAGCAATGTGTAACTGGAGATAGGAAATCTGAAGAAAAGAGATCAGTACTTCTAGAAGTTTAAGAAAATGGAAGATTGCTGAGACAAGGCACTTCAAGATAACTCTGTTTTCTGGCATTGCTTCTAAAACATCTTAGCTAAATTCCAATGTTTTTCTATGCAAATTCAATAGCTATGAAGGCATAACATATGTCTTCCAGCAATAGCTGTCCCTTGTGTAACCTCATGACTAACAGCACTGATAAATGTACAAATCTCTACTAACAGTAGGAACAATGGAATTTTGAACACGTGCAGTAATGAGTTAATTCAATGAAATTTTGTTTCATGGCTAGAAACAACACCTTCTTATCTTTATCAGAGGCCAAATCATGCAGGTTGAAGACAGACTTCTAGAACTACAGTACTACAAGTAATTTTTGTCTCTTTCTGCTATGGAAAAACAAAGGAAAACTTTCATGCCACTCCTGAAACAAACTAAAGGTCATCCTCTGAACAGTATCCAAAACTTAGTATTAGACATAAATCGCTGTACTGCAGACTCCAATAGTTTGTCAGTAGCTCATTGCTCCATGCAGCAGCAGAAGGAACAAGGCTTGACAGCAAGTATTTAACTAATTGAGTCTAAATTTCTGCATTTGGAAACCCCTTGGTGTTCCAAAACAACTGCTGGCAGCAGTGGAAAGTTCAGCTGCGGCTATGCATGTGTTCATGTGAAGGTACAAAGAAAGCAAGCACTGGTTTATTGACAGAAAGGAAGGCAGGGTCAGCCAGTTCTGCGTAACAGCACAAGCATCCAAACTACAGCTGACAGCCTTCAACGGGCTTGTGGAGCCTCACCCAGAACTGATGTCTCCTTTTTTCCCTTCGAAAAAATTTTGTGTGTTTTCTGCAAAACAAAGGACAGCCTTTCCTCAGTCTGTTTGCATTGCCTTCTTTATTTGGGATGTCTTTCCCTTCTAATAATTTATAAGTGCATAATATTGTTTCTTCACAAACTATTATCCTTTTAACACTACAAAATAATCCCACAGTACAATTTATGGCTTGTGACCAAACTTCTCTAGGTGTCCAAGTGTTGCTGTGGTGCTGTCACTGCTCTGAATATTCCTGGCAAGCACAGCAGTCATTCCCTAGTGGTGCAAACATTTCATCCAGGTACTGGGATAGCTGTACAAGGCTGCCTTGGACAAGCTGCCTTGCACAAGGACAAGAGGAAGGCATTAAAAAAGTAACTGTGAAAAGTGTATGAAACCAGGATACAAGTCTTTATTTTCCCTCCACTGTATTTTCAATCTTTGAAAGGATGGCAAAACACCTGACACCCTGCTTTTCTCACCTACATAGTTTCAAATGGAGACATTGAGACAAGCACAGGATACTGACTCAGCCACCTTAGTCATGTGGAGGGTACAGCCAGAGCTAACTTTTGGAAGACTCAGCTGAGGTAACACACACCTACATCAACTTATGTACCTACATTTCTCCCTCCAATTTAAGGAGAAGAAGAATTTAGGATACCTTTCCCAGTACACTGAGATACTGCATTCATATAGACTATGAAAGGTTTTGGGTAACATTTAAAAGGTAGAAGAAGGAAAAAGCATCCTCAAATATGGTTTCACAAAAGGGCAAGGAATCCTCCTGTCTCCTGCTATGCAACCCTGTAATGGTTTTCTTTTGAGACTCTCATTTTAAACTGAAATGGAAAACTAAAGTTTTCAAGGTAGCTAGAATCAATTACAGTTTGCACATCTAACAAGTTTGATTACAATAGGGATTTTCACTGCTATGTTATCTGAGAAAATCAAAATATAAGATATGCAGAGAAGCTGATTCAGCCTTTATCTTCTTCAGTATAAAGAAATATTAGAATTTAGAATTGCCAAATATGTATTTAAATAAATCTTTTTCTTACCATAGATCAATAATGACTTATGATCAATGATGACTTATGATCTAAGTACATCTCAAAGCTCAGCATTTTACTTTGTATAAACTGTGATGATTTGATGCTTTCACAGATCAGAAACTGTTCTGCAGCTGAATATCACGTTCAGTTAGTATTGCATTTTGGGGTAAAATATTGGAATTTTATATTATACAGATTTATTAACAACACTTGGAGGATTAACACAGCATGATCAAGAAATATAACACTAATAGCAATCAATCAATCAAAAAATTTCTATACTATTTCCTACTTTGTTCAGCTCTAACTAGAAGAGTGCAGCAGCTGATTCAGTTGAAAAAATATCATAACGACAGACCTTTTAGACTATTTAAATTCCATTTTTTAGGCAAAAATTACTAGATATTCAGACCATGTCTATGGTTTGCAACATGAAATCCTAATTTATATCTAGTTAACCAAAGTGCAGGAATTGTTCTTCCTAGTTTGACCTTCTCTCCACAAAAATCACTTCTGGATATTTTGGAATCAAGACATAAATGGACTGAATAAAATAAAAAACCCGATGGCTACTAAGTATTTAGGTCACTTTAAACAAAATTCCTGTCTGTGCTAATTTGTATTCAACAGGTAGGGAAAAGATGCTGGTGTTAAGTGCAGAAGAAGAAAACTTGAGATAAAAATGGAAGGCTGCCCATAAACACAATGTCCAAGGAAAATAATGGATTTTAAAGAACATCTTCTCCTCTTAAGTAACAGATGTTGCTGAACTGATTAAAAAACTCCAAGCATAGCTCTGTGGGTCATAGCGTGCAACCACAACTGAGAAAATATTTAGTGGCCTTTTAATTAAAGGAGTGCAATCAACAATATTACCAAAACATAAGCCAATAAATTCTCTGAGCACACCAAAGAAACTAAACCAAATATTAATCAGTCATACATGCATGATTACTCATTCCCTCAGTTACACTAATGATTTTGGAGTCTGATTGTTAAAATAATGAAAAGCTAATTTTTCAGGTGGAAGTGCTTCAAGCAAAGAGTAACGTGGATGGCAGCTGAGATACCTGGAGATGCTCAGACACATACAGGTACAAAATTCAAATATAACACTAGAAGAGAACACCCCCCTTACTCACAGAATAATTCCACGTGCAAATCCACTAGTGAAATCTGTAGGGTCCGTTTTCACTATGTTAAAAATATGACAGGAGGAAATGGAATTTGAAGAAACATCCCAGTTCTCATATTTTCTAGAAATCCGGTCTTTTGTCTTAAGCATGTAAATTTTAATAATCTGAGTTTTCCAATTAAACAGTTTTAACACAGTCTGAATTATGTGTATCTACAGTACTTCATATTTTCACACTGATTTTATACTAACTCGCTAAATTTTTATTGTTGTTGCTGAAAGTTGATAATTGTAGCAAGGTGAATTGGACTGTAATTTTTTAAGAAGAGACAAAAAAAGAGAAATAACCTAATTGATGTCTTGGACTAAGCCTAAGTCTAATCATGTCACTCTATGCAATGTGTCAGTACTAGTAAATCCACAGCAGTCAGAAGCATTAAGAAAAACTTTACCACTCTCATCCAACGAAACAGGATGAAATTCTTCAGCAGCTTCTTCCAGGGTCTGTAAGAGTATGCATTATTCTCTAAAACAGAAGAAATTTACTCTGAGGGAAAGCTTTTCAACACAACCCTTTTAAAAATACAATTTAAAGGAGTAGAGATGAGCTAAGGCATTTCTCTAGCAATCACCATAATTCTTTGATCTTTTACATTCCCTTAACATCAAGTATTTTATCCAAATAACAATAGATTATCAGCTACACAATACATACATATGGTATGTTTAGATTACCAGGTAAATGCATATTTTTTAAAGCTTTTATGGAATTGCAAAATATGCTGAAGTGGGAAAACAAACAACCGTGCAATGTAACAAATATGCTTAATATTTCTTTATTAATTCATAGGAATCTGCAGCTAGTAACAATCTGCCTCTCACAGTTCAGAGCAAAGCTACTGATACACAGCTCCTTACTTTGCATTGGTTTCCCTCAGGAAGTTGTTAAGAACACTTATATTCAATGCAGAATTAAACTTTTCACAGCTAATACAGTATGTAAAATTCACACACTTCTTCAAACATGATCTATAAAGGAGTCTACAGCACTCATGCATTAACTGGTTTGCTGTGTTGTCCTATACATTTTTCTTTCTTTTTCTACACAAGTCTTCTTCAGCATTGTCAGATCTGTATTCTTGAAGATGGCAGATGGCTACAAAAAGTCTCTACTTCAACATGTTACAAAAATCAAATCATAACTGAATAATTGTCTGACTAACATTAAACTTCGTGCTTAACGAGTTAAGAGTATAAACTCAGGAGAACACTGTTAATTTTTATACTTGCTTGTGTCCAAGAGAAGAAAGGGATACCATGCAGAAATTCAAACCTGCCTGGCACTGGTTTGTCTTGATTAAAATTCAGCACATTAAGCAGGTCAAATCTATGCTACATGACAGAACCATGATATCTTCCAATTTTGGATGAACAGTGTCTTGCAAAGGTTCATTTTGACCTGCAGTCTAACTCAGCACATTCTAGAAGCTAAAGCTTTGCTTGGAAGAATGGGTAATGGACTGCAACACAACATAGAATTTCAGCTGAAACTTTTGAATTGTGGAATTAAATCAGAATGATGCTTTCAATTTAGTGGCAGCATATCTGACCAAGACTAAAGGCATGATGAAGTCCATAAAATCTTGTAAAATAATCCTCATGCACAGAATGGCACTTTTGAGCTATCTTGTGCAACACAGTGAAGTACATGAATTGCACGTAGAAGAACTGAGCAAAGAAAAGATGCGTTCACAATGAGACCCAAGGCAGACAAATTATTAGTCAGAAGGCATCTTAGGAGGCAATTTTAATACTTAATAAAGGTAGCAACTGTAGAAGTCCTATGCTTCACATTTTAGATAAGAGCTCTCACTTCTGTAAATATTCATAAGCATCTCTAGAGTAAACCCCTTATTATACTGAGTTAAAAGACATACAAGTCAGGTGAATCAATTTTCTGGGAGATGCTTGAGGGAGTGTAGTCAAATTTCTGCTTCACAGAAATATTCAGGTGTTGATGTTATTGCTTCAGACTCTGTATTTTGTTTTGCCATGATCATTGATAACACATATGTGCTGAAAAAAAACAGAACAGATTGCAAAAGTATGGTTGCGTACATCATTAATAATTAATTAATTGTTCAGAAATACTTAGGCTTGGCCAACGTAGTGATCTTATGATTACCCTTTCCTTTCCAGACATCTGGAAGTGAATTCTGATTTCACTTTCTAGCTACAGCAAGTTTTCCCACTTTGGAATTTCCAGCTTTGATGTGCATCCTGGGAGTACCACAAGAAGCAAAGGAAAGGTTTGCACCTTTTTTCCATCCTCACTTCTCTGAGAAAAGGGACAGGCAACACAGAATTCAGACAACCTGTCTGCCCTGTGTGTGTTTCACTTTTGCTGCTGTCTCTGCACATACTGGCAATTGTGGACCTGAGAAGCCCTAGACTCAGAGAAGATGGAAATGTAGGGAACTCTTAGGGGGAGGGAAATGTTCACAGTGCTAAGCAGGGACTCCTTATTTGAGGTTTTGCAGGGAGTTTTGCACTCACTGAAAGAATCCCAAATCCCCACCACGTCAAAGACAGGGCCCCAAGGAGGAGACAAATTCTGGGATATTTATGGGAATAAATATGGGAAAAGTAGACTGGTGACTTTTTAAACTATTTTTAAAATAAGAAACTTACGTTTAGGTCTCTGAAGTGCTCATTGTAGTCTAAGGCATAACCTACCACAAATAAATCTGGAATTTCAAATCCATAGTCTGTATTGAGACAAATAACAAACACCATCAAAACAACATCAGTGGCAGTTGTAAGTCCTTAAATTCATGTGTGATTCTTAACAAACTCTACTTATATGAAGTCAGTTGGGGCTATGTTACTTTTGAATCTGAGACATCATGGTCAGCAGTATCCCCATAACCAGTTCCCAGTCATACAGTAGTACTTGTGAGAGGGATGTGAATAGTCAGAGCAGAGGAGAGATCATTTTGTATAAAATTATCACTGGCACATTGTGGAAGGAGGCCAAAATCAGAGCTGGAAGATTCTGCTTGCATTTGGAAGCTCTATCGGTATATATGTGTGATGATTACTGTCCCATATCACAGTAATGATGGAAAAATGTAGAATATTAAATCAGAATAACT
Source organism: Oenanthe melanoleuca (assembly GCF_029582105.1). Lineage (NCBI taxonomy): Eukaryota > Metazoa > Chordata > Aves > Passeriformes > Muscicapidae > Oenanthe > Oenanthe melanoleuca. The sequence goes on from NC_079335.1 coordinate 131,903,409, forward strand.
TTCAGAGATCTATATATTTTTTCCTAAGAATAGCAAGATCTATCTTGTATTTTATGCTACCAAAACCATGTCAAATGCTTCTTAATTTAAAGCCCCAACTTTATGAAGATTCAAGCACATGCTTAATGAAGTAAATACGTGCAGTACACCTCAATTATACAACTCACACCTGAAGCTAAGCACACACATGCATCTTTTTGAATGTGAATGTCTGTGCAATATCAGCATTACATAAAACAAATTAGACTCTTTCCAAATTGTTCTCTAAATAAAGAGAGGAAAACTCAATCCTACAAAAATAGGTCCACATAAAAAATTCTATGGGTATTCAGGTAAGGAATTTATTCAGTTGTTTAAGATTACATGTGCTTTGGAATTGTAAGTTTAGGTAAGTGAGGAAATGATAAATCACTGTCAGTGATTTACAAAAGAGATCTCTGATGTTTTATAAAATTCATCACACTATGAATAAACAAGGATAAAATTTGTTTCATTTAAAAGTAACTACATAAAAATATAAAGCTACCCTTCCTAAAGCAATTTTATTGCCTTTTCTATGTGTTTAACATTAGTGAATCCAGTCAAACATATGCCTTAATTTACTGGATTCAATTATAAATGTTAAAAATACCACTCCACTGTATAAAAAGTTGTAAAACAAAATGTTCAGATCATAGTTCAGATAACAGGGCTAAAACCTCAGGGCCATGCCCAACATTTAAGTAACTTCTGCTTCATAAATTTCCCCTCTTTCCCATATCCCAAATAAAAACCCTTCATGCTACCTCCTGGTACTCACCTGCCTACTCTCCTTCCACCCTCCTCCCCAGCTCAGCTGACCAGAGACTTCTTCAGTAGCAAATACTGGTCGATCTCTTCTAGATGGATCTATTATTTTCATAATTTGCCACATACCTGTTATTATATCATTTATTCTAAATAAGTCTAAAATGACAATTGCTTGGTATAGCTCCATTTACAGCTTCATCATAACACCATATAAGGACCAATAATTTAGAGAGAAATGGTGCTGGTGTGGTGCAAATAGAGCAGCAGGAGAAAGTTAAAAAAGCCCAATTTACCTTCGGCATTTTAGGGGGTGAGATTTAATTATAATATATTTAATTACAATGTTTTCCCTTTGAACAATAATATTTAAAAAAATAGAAGTGCTTCTCTGAATTAAAAAATGTAAAACTTGTTAATACTTAGTCACCATAAAACACCATTCATGCCCAGATGGAATTCTGCAGCTCCTCCAGAGATGCAATGAAGAAGGAAAAAGAAGAAATGGATATTCTTTTTGATATTGTTTGTCAGAAACAGAAGATAAAACACTCACCTTTCACTGATAAAATTAAACCCTTTCAAAATTTCCCAATAAAGTCAGTATTCTGCAGAAAACCTAAGTAGGGTAGACTTTCCAAATAACAATTATACAAATCCTTCCATTGACAACTGGTATTTTACAATGCTTCTAGCAGTCCATAGAATGTTATCAAAGGTAAGTGACAGAGTTGTGTAACTTCTACTGTCAAGCAGAGATTTGCAGAACACTTACAGTCTGGTCTGTAGCCATCAGGCTGAGATGTTCTTTTCACCAACAAACTGTAATTAGAAATAAAATATACCCCATTTAAATCTAGATATGTGACTGAATAACGCACATAAAACCTATTCCCTTTATCAAAAATCTTCTGAGTCATGTGAGTCCCTGTTCTTGTTCTGTTTCTCTTCCTGACAACATCCTGATTGCAGGGAAGAGCTGGGTGTATTCCCCTCCCAAGTCCATCAGTGCCAGTCTTGAAATGGCTGGAGGGTCATTGCGGAGGCAGAACAATACAAAAGCATTTCCTCTCCTTTCCTTCACCCTCCCCTTAGTGACTCAGGCAGCTCCTCTGCACAGCTCTCCTTCATAGTGCAGCATCAAATTAAAGCAGGATCTCTGGATGGGAATCTACTCTGGAAAATATGCTGAACTAGACTAATTAATTACTAAGTTTTATGTTCATTTTACTCACCTTGCCACTTTAATCATTTTTGGCTTGTATTTTTCTATATTGTTAAGCAGAACCTTCATGGTCCTTCCAGTTCCAACAATATCCTTACAAAACAAGAAAAATAAAGTAAGTAAAACACAAAGGAAAGCTGAAAGGAGGAAATCTGGATAATGACCGCAAAGTTCCACATTTTTATTTTGCGGAGGTGATTTATTTTTCCAGTGCATTGTAAACCACATCCAAAAAAGGATATAATTGAGCTTACACTCTTTGAAGCAAGCACTTTCTATTCATAAAATTATCAGTTCAAGGACTGTCCACTTCCTCTTGAAAACAGCTACGTTGCAAGTACTTGGGATGTAACTCATGACTGGAGATGACTCTACTGGGCACTGCAAGGATGCAGGGATTAGACTTTTCATATTATGCTTGAGATCACAGTATGTCAACATGTCTCTATATTGGGACTAAATCTGCCCTATTTGTTGTTTTATTAGCACAGTACAGATGTGGTTTCTCCAGAGCTGCCATATCCAACATCATCTCAATGAGATCAGTAGGCATCTGGCTAGAAAACTGACCATGGAGAACAACTGTTGCTCCTGAACTCTAGGGGTGGATTAGCAACACCTTGTCTCTGCCCTCCAGCTGTTTAATAGCTAAAATTAACAAAATTTGCTGTGGACATTTTTAATTTCTGTTTAAGCAGCTGGAATGAGTAAATATGGAGCTCTTAGCATCTATTCAGCCATCCAGCCATCTCTGTGGCTGATTGCTTTTTTTCCATCCTTTGCTTAGAGAAGAAATTTCAACAGTATACAGTTCATTACATTGTCCAGCTTACTTGCTACACAAGCAGACTGGTTCTGAAATGCCAGGCAGATCCTAATGTGCTCTCTAGCTGTCTCAGCTGCTTATTCAACATTTTCAACGAGAATCACCTATATTAATTTTATGAGAATTTGGAGCACCAGGGAGGTGACATGTTCTTTCCCTCTAAAACTGAACAATGCTGACTTACATCAGCAGCAGCTCTGTGATGGGCTGTGCCCCAGGGACACTGCTTGGTGGAGAGCTGGATGCAGGAGTTGGGGGCTTGAGGGAATGACTGAGACTCCCAACCAGACTGTGAACAACCCTGGGGCTGTAAAGCATATGCAGGGCCGCTATTTCAAATTCCTGCACCTGAGAAATGCAGGGCATCACTGCAGTTGATTCAGTGTCCTCCAAGGAACAGAACAACTTGAAGAACAAGAGTTGATGAAACCATAGAAAGAACAAATCAAATGAGGCAGAAACAAAGACTTCTGGGTATCACATGGCAGAGCACCAATTAAGAGTGATAGCAATGTAGTTTGATCTGTCATGCAATTGCAAAAAGACTGAGACACCATTAAGCAAATCAACCCCTCTCCCTCTTCACCACCTCCCAGTGAAAGAAGTGCAAACACAGAAAGGATTTAGAAGCTGAATAGCCAGCTTACCTCCACAATTAGAACATTCTGGAAGAAACAAACAAAAAGGAATACAATTACATAATATTCACATAGTAAAAGAAACAAATGTTTTAAAAAAGAAAATGAAGATAGGTCCATGTGCATATGTGCAACACAGTAGGACACAAGGAGTTTCCTGTTTCATTTTTGTGCCCTGAAAAAGAGCCAGCCATAAAAGCAAGCCCTGCAGTCAGGGACCACAACTTAATTCAGCTCTGTCTAGATTATCCTCTTTGTCCAAGAACGGATGTAGCTTTGGAAAATAAAATTAGATGGAAGAAATCCAAATAGAATGAGCTTTGCTTCATTCCAGCATCTCTTGCTGTGTACTGCAGTGTACACTACAGTTCACTAAAATACTATTTCCAATGTTAGTATGAGAATACAGCAATAATATTCTTTCTCTGAAATAAATGCTCTTCCTCTCTCCACCCACACCCCAGCAACTTCACAGTAAAGGATTAGAGGCCAAGTTGTAACACCCCCTCTCATACTGCAAAACCCTCTTTCTCTTCAGATACTGCTGCTGAAATCAGTATTATTTGAAGAGAAGTGGCCCAGCTAAGAGAAGTGATGTCAAGCTTTATGATAGCATCATCATACAGGCTGAATCTTTTTGCTGAAATGGTTCATCACTGTTCCAAGAATTACAATGTCTAAGGAGACTTCAGTTCTTCTACTAAAAGCAATAACAACATGTAATGTCCTTATAGGAAGAAATAAAAATCTACTTATTAGTAGGCATGATCATATGCATGGTCAAAAGGATGGACTCTTACAATCTTGCATTAAGATCTACTTTCTGAAGTGAAACCTGCAGCAGCAAGAGGAAAGTTATTTCACAAATACCTTTATCTATCTATCAATGTAAGCACCTTACATGGATGTGCATGCTGTGTGTCCTGCAAAACATTAAGACCACATAGTTTCATATACATGCAGTATCCACCAGCCTAGTTTACATTCCACTTTCTTTCTATCCAGCTTGTTGGCTTTGCCATGTCCAAAACATGAAGACTGTTTAACTTCCTTTTCCATAACAAGAAACCCAAGGTTGAGAGTTTTAAGAGACTCAAACACAGGGAGAAGGAGTTTGTGAAAGGAACATGCTCACGACCAGCACACTTCTAACAGCTTCATTAACCAATATGTAAATAATTTTTAATCTTCAAACCAGAAATTATTAATATAGATCATCCATATTTATATTCATACTGCAGCTCTTCCTAACACTCACAGTGCTTGGTAGGGAGACTTGGCATACTTCATGCATTAAGCACTGCAGAAACATGCAGAAATACCACACACTGTATTATACCTTGATGCTTCTGAAATGGCAAAACACTTGGTAAAGGTGTGGAGGGAACTCCCGGTAGCAGTTGAGCAAATGTCAGCAATGGAGCTACCACTCAAGAAAGCCACTAATTTAGACTGAGCTCTGGTAGAATGTATATTAATCTTGGAGGGAGGCTCCTTTTTGGTGTTTTCATAACAGGTTTCACTGGTGGTTATCCTGCTTGGCACTCCTGACTTTCAACCTCTCAGCTGCTGACACAAACAACTTTGGATCTCAAACACCCAGTCCTGTGAAGGCAAAAAGTTAAAGGCCTCTTAAAAAACAAAAGTCGGAAGACACCCTGCCTATAGAAACTTCTCCCTTCAAGAAAGAATGGAAATACATCAGTTCTCTAGATAAGATGAAGAGCCAAAACCATGCTCAAGAGGAGCTTATGACAGGTGTGAGGGAACACATTTTTTTGAAGGAAACCATTTGGATCCAAAACAAATTTGGTTCTAATCTGGCTTCCTGTATGGAGTCATAAGTGGGAAAAACACTTCTGAGGAATAGCTCAGGACACCTGGGTCTGAGGCATAAGGAAATTAAATTATTCAGTCAGTGGACACCTGAAGATAATGTGCAGGAATAATGGCTTAACCACCCCAAGGAACATGTACAGCTGGTAATATATGTAAATATTGATGTGTTTATACACATTACATACACACACAGAGTCATATATATATATATATGATACAGGGAGAGAGCAAAAGAGTTGGAAAGGGAAGAACCTCACCAGAACCAAAGCTAGAAATGAACTCTTTTAGTACCAGGTGCAGTGAGTACGATGATCAAACACAGCCCATGGATCTCAAGGCAGGTCCGCAGTGTTGAGACAGGTTCAACAAAGACAGTGTATGAGTCAGAGTCTGGTCAATGTTTCCAGTAATGTACAGGTTTGGCTCTAGCTGAGCTGAAGGTCGGCACCCACACAGCACAGATCAGGCATGGACTACAAGCCCAGGGCTGAGCTGGTGTTCCTGTGCCTACAGGTGTGAGTAGCGAGCAAGGGACACAGGTCACGGCCATTAGCATCTATTAGTGCATCTCTTAGTGGACTGTGACAGATTGAGAGAAAAGTAAAGTCCTGGGACAGTTCATAAGTAAGTTTCTTTGCTACCTCAGTTGCTTCAGCTGTTCTGTCAAGATCAGCAGTAGGGATTCTCTCGCTTGCACACGTGTGGAAATCACAAAGTTGGACAGAATGAGGGGACAGCAGCATCGCTGCCTGTAGAATTTGGGTTAACCAACAGGGAGGAGTAGACCTTACTATATAACTTGTGAGACAAAAAATTCACAGACATATAAAATGGGTCTGAAGAGACCATGAAAGATCATCTTCTGTTGGGCTAAAGCAGAAATTTATTTGATTTACCTCTTCTACAATATGATGAGAACCTCCAGAACCTCCCCAGGGAATGTGTCTCAATACTTTACTATCTAAGAACAAAAATACAATTAGAAAACTTCTGTTGATATTTGGCCTGAACTTGTTTTGAAGAGAACATGGGAAAAGTGTTGTTTTCTTCTCTTTTTCCTTCTATATTTGATAGATATATTTCCTCAGTTTTCTTCAGATTAAACAACCTCTATATATTCAATGTCTTTTCCCAAGTTATACTTCCTAACTTTCTGATCACTCTTTTGTTCTCTTCTGGAATCAGTCCTGTTGATCAAAATCCTTCTCCAGTTGTGATGTTCCAAACCAGAAAGAAGTCTTTTCCAGTGTCAAGAGGAATAAAAGAACCACTTTGTATGCTTTATAAATAATCCTCCTTTCTATGTAGCTCAGTACAACAGCTACATCCTTTATAAAATGACACTGGTGTCTCATGTGCAACTTGTGATCCACCTATTGTCTCCAGGACTGTTGCTGAGTCAGTACTCCCTCACCTGCATTTATGCAAAAGATTACTTCTGTATAAACACAGAAGCTGGTATTCATCTTCATTGTTGTTACATGTCATTCTTCAAACCAAATTCTTAAAATAATTTAAGATCATAACATATTGTAGTATTTTTCCAGGTAGTATGAGTATCATTAAATGCTAATTTCATCTTTTCAATCATGAATTAAATATTGTATAGTCCCTGGAGAGCATTTAATGCATGTCTTCTGACAGTGAAGCATAATTAACTGTTTCTTGAGAACAGCTTTCCAACCAGTTACACATCTATCTAATAGAAAATTATCTTGTCTATGTTTCCTTATCAAAAATGACTCATATGAAGGAAAGAAGATTAACGTGGATCCAGACACGCCTGAAAGGTTTGTCTGGCTACAGGAGTGATAGCCACCTGCACATGACTTCAGCTGAAGTGTAAGATCTCATATTTATTGACTAACTTGAGAAGGAAGGATTTTGGTAGATGCTGTCTCATCCATAGAGTCAAAGAGTCCAACTGTTGCAAATCATATACATTGAGGAAGTTCCTGTAAGATGTCTAGGCCAGAAAACAGAGATGATCTTTTGCATTATGTCTATTCTTATTATTTCCAAAACACGTATGAGGATTTTCTGTGCTATGGAGAAATCCTGTATGTAAGGCCTTTGCAGTAGAAAAGCCACTAAAAAATATTTAGATATTAAAACATTTTGTAACTATAATTAAACAGGCATCCTAACTGTTCAGAGTGATACTTTAATCTCTGTTATCATTATGCAGGATTACTGTGTCTAAAGTCTCTACACTTTTCAGTCATTAACTGCTGCTTACCGAAGGCATTCAGAGTGGTTTGCCAATCTCTGGTACACAAATCCTCTCCTACAAAATACTGTGCTGGGAAACTGACTGTATTGCTGCCCATCCCCTGCCTTTCTACTGTGGAAGCAGTGTACAGACAGAAGATTTCAGAAAAGGGATGGAATAGCAGAGTAGTAGAGGGACAAACTGCAAACTGCCAAGAAATGTTGTGATATACAGTGTCCAAGACTAGACAGTGGTGACATCTAACTAAGACTGGTTGAAATAGATCAGCTTATCCTTGATCAGATGGATAGCAGAGAATGAAAGAAGAATGCAATGGATGCAACAAATCAGTACATTATCAGTAATGTAACCACCATCCTAAAGGCACAGCTGGCTACATCCAGCATCTCTTGAGAAAGGTCAGTTAGGTGCAAGACCTTACTCAGCTTCACTGTGAAATCCTGATGTGAGCTGGTGCACAAAAGATTGCTAAAATTCATCAGCTCATCAGCTTGTGGTGCTGCAGCAGTAGCTGCAGAAGTTAAGGGCCACTGAATAAAAGATCTTTTCTCAAGTAAGTGTGTTTGAAGCTCCTGTACCACATAGATCAGGATTGTTTTGTCCTTTCGGATATATTTGAGACAATTACAAAGAAGAAAACCACATGAAAAGAAAAGTAATCCAGCCTTCTGGATTCTGTCTACTTTTGAAACTCAGAGAACAGGATACAAGAATATTTACTGACATGTTGACTAGACTAAAGATGGCTTAATATCTGAGTAGAGCCATCTTCATCAATACAATCTCTGAAGTACATCCAGAAATCTAATAATGGTGCTAATATATCTTAGAGTGAGACAGAGTACAGTCAGTTTTTAAAAATATGTCCTGGAAAGATTTCATACATAGTCCAAATAAAAAGATATGCTGGCTTCAGAGAACGAAACAGCTTCCTACTGAGTCACTGCAAAAGAATCAACATTGCAAAAGAATCAGCTTCCATTACTGATGGATCAGAGGGATGGCTGGGAGCTGATAGATTTGGATGCCTGTGATTCATTCTGTGTTTACACTGTTTTTTATTTGGTAGCAGGCAGAAGTTGGGCTGGTGCAACATAGAGTCAAAGAATACCTCAAGCTGTAAGGGATTCCTAAGGACCATCAAGTCCAACTCCCTGCTCTTTGCAGGACTACCTAAAATTAACCATATGACATTGACCAGGTGCTTCTTGGAACTCTGACAGGCTTCAGATCCTGACCACTTCCCTGGGGAGCCTGCTCTAGTGATTTGACCACAGTTTCAGTGAAGAACCTTTTCCAACTGTCCGACCTGAACTTCCCCTGATTTGGCTTCATTCCATTTCCTCCTGTCCTGTTGCTGGTCACTAGAGAGCAAAGCAGAGCAGAGCAGAGCAGAGCAGGACAATCCCTCCCTTGCCCTGCTGGTGATGCTGTGCCTGATGCCCCCCAGGACAGGGTTGGCCCTCCTGGCTGCCAGGCACTGCTGGCTCATGTTCAACTTGCCATGGACCAGCACCTCCAGGTCCCTTTCCATGACACAGCTCTCCAGCCTCTCATCCCTCAGTCTGTACACATAATGGATTAGCCTGTCCCAGGTGGAGAATCTTGTTAAATTCCATATTATTGGTGATTGTCCAGGTCTCCAGGCTATGCAGATTTCTCTGTAAGGCCCCTCTACATTTGAGGGAGTCCACAGCCTCCCCCTGTTTTAGCATCATGGGCAAATTTTCTTCATGTACATTTGATTTATGAGGCCAGATCTTTTATAAAAACATGAAAGAGCAGTGGCCCTAAAATGGTCCTCTGTGGTTTTGAATGCAAAGGGATGCTGTAAAGTTTAAAATTCTCCGGTTTTGAGTTATCAGGGCACACACAACTTGCAACTCTGTACATGAACATTGGAACTGAGCAGAAATAATATTTGTGGTGTGAGCTGGATCTCCACAAAAATAAAAGTTGTGCTTCCATATTCATTTCTAGACAGTAGTAAAAATGGCCCATAGCAGCACATCTTGGGTCATCTGGAAAAAGGAGGTTTTTGACAATACTAGTACCATGTAAAATAAAGAAGAAATAATTTCTAATCCCCGGGTAGCATGTGAATTTGTCTCTCATGCTCAAGAGAATTCTCTGTGAATGTTAATTTTTTAAAATAATGAACAGAAAACATGCAAAAATTGAAAATCTGTCATTTACTGCTTTTTAAAGCCACACACGTTTATAGACTGCAAGAAACTATGTTGTTTTTATAGTACATTAAAAAAAACCTGACTTACAATAGACGAAAACTACTCCGGCACTGAGTCAACACATTTCTATTGTTTACCTTCCCACAGATCAGTAATAAATGGAGCAATGTCAGCTAACAAGACCCAGCAGAGTAATGAGAGCATGTCTGCCTCCTGCCCAACAGTAGTAAGTGCTATGGAAATTATTTTTCATCTTCCTGGAAAAGAATAACAATTTTTTTTTCTAGACTTGGATTTTATGTTCTGTTTGGAAGACTGTTTTCAAAGGAAAATTGCTATGAAATAGTAGTACTTTGAAGTTGGCACTGAGTAAGACTTTAAAGAAAACTCTGTCTTTGAATTAAGAGAAAATGTGAAATATGAACAAGGTAAAAATTCTAAGTTGCATATTTAGAAAGGGTGAGTATTTCCCTGGAAGCAGAAACTATACCTCAATAATCAAATAAACAATTGCATTTAATGCAACACTACAGCTAAGAGGACAAACTCAGCCCTCACATGTATAGCAAGAAAATCAGGTAGGTATGTAGAGGGTATTTTCTCCTTAAATGTTTCAGCAGAAAATCAGAAGAATAGCATACACACCCTTTTTCCTTTTTTTTCCTTGAACAGAAAGAAAAGAACTGAAAGAACGTAAAACTGAGAAAGAAAAATTATTTGAGAACTTAAAAAAATACCTTAGAGTGAACTAAGGTTTGTAGCAGGAAGTAATAGCTTTTATTTAATTAACAGCTCATTTCCCAGTGGGGGAACATTTTTCACAAAAGAACTTTGACCTTTCAGCCCACAGCCTCAGAGAGACCACAAAATACCTTCAACAGCTGAGCCTGGGAACAAAAATTCAGAACTGCTGTATGCACTCGAAATCATGGACTGAATAAAATAGTGGCTTTACAACACATTATAATCCTCCACTGCAGCTGCCCTTCAACTCATTTATCAGTGTTCCACAGCTGATAATTTCCTCTCTTATTTTAGCTCAGAGGAATGCTTAACATTTTTATCTGTCCCTCCGGTCACAGGACAGGTGATTATGTAGGGCAATCGCTTCTCTTATCCCAAATTGTCTGATTACCACATTAGGTTAAATTTAAAAGTTTCTCTCAATCTGTACTTAGCTTGAAGTTTGCTGATTCTATTCAGACCAACAGAAGGGTCTGGATGCTTGGAATTTCATTTCTTCCAACTATATAAGTTGCCTACTATTAATTTCCTGTTGTTAATTCCACCTTCAAACCTTGTCTCATTTACATCCTACAGTATGCCAGTACTGTACAGCATGCTCCCAATGGATTAGTTTATCTAAAAGAAGCTTAAGTAATGACTGTGTGATAGGCAAATATGCAACCATATGGCAATATAAATTTGATAATGGCAAATTGCTTAATCCAGTAGGCAAAAGTATTAAAAAAGGCAACAGTAAAAGACAAAAAACTGTTCACAGAAAAGAAAATTAGGTTTACCATTTCAGCAGTGATGAAAGTTGACTGTTGGTATAACATGCCTGCTATATGGAGGCTTCTCCCTCAAGTCTCTAAATCAAAATTATTGGTAATTCAAAAATACACTCTAGATACAGTAAAGAAATTATCATTTGGGATCCTTCATTCTAATCATCCAGAAGTTCAGACAAGATGCTTTTGGGTCTTAAGATAAAGGAATCTCTAAACAAAGGCCTGTTTGTGATCAGGCCAATTAATTGTCCTGGGAAGGAAAAAAAGAAAGGGAAAAAAATGATCCTTAATGTGGCAAGATTGGCATAATTTGGACTGATGAAAATACTTCTATCTTTAAGTCCCCATTGACATCCTGAGTCTCTTTCTTGGATAGAACTATTGTTAAACTACTTGAGAGTACTTGTAACATATTGCTAGTTATAGCAGCTTGCAAAGTATGCATGATTACACAGTTGCAGGAAAAGGTAAGTTATTTTACTTGTCCAGTTCTACTAGTGAAAGCATACTTGTAAAAAAAACAAAACAAGAAAACCCCCACCACCTTCCCTCCACAAAATCTCTTTTTATCAATCTCTATTTCTGTTTTTGTTTTGTTTTATGGAGGTAAGGGGATAAAAAGAAGTATTATAGCGTATTTTTCATTCCCTTTAGATAAACTTCCATTCAGCAGTCAGCATTTTCCGTTAAATGCTTTCTGAAGACTCCATATCATCAAAACTACATAAATTGATAATGTATTCTTCAAACTGAAGTTTTAATGGATTATCAGTTTACTCATCACACATGCAGTACTTGTTTTCTTAGTATTGTATTTGGGAAACCTCGGTATCAGTGGTTAAACAAGACATTCTATGACAATGCCATAGAGCTGAAGCATCACCATCAAATAAAAATGAAAGAAAAATGCATCAAGTTCCATTGAAGAGGTTCAAAGGAAGCTACAAAGACTCCTGTGAGAAGTGAAATAATTTTATGTAATGCACACAGATATTAACACTTCATCATAATGTCAGAAAAAAATATGAAAGATTTCTGTAAAATGAGACATCGAGCTAGGAACTTTCTACAGGGTTCCAGAAAAGGTCACATATTAATAGGTCTGATTTTAATCTTGTCTGCTGTTCTCATGCATATCTTACAGCATACTTGGAAGGACAGATACAACATCTTAAAAATGTTATTTTTTCAGACACGGTTCGGTCAGTATCAGCTGCTGATGGGAGTAAATTGGTTAATGTGTTAAGAGTCCGCATATAGAAACTCTAGCTATTTAAATTGTGTAAAACAAGTTCAGCATCTCCAAGAGTTAACAGAGTGGGGAACATAATGAAGGACCTGATGCTTTGTTCTTAAAGAGCATTGTGTTGAATGCTGTGCACCCTCATGTTCCACTTGCAGCCATCTTCACAGCACCCTTCTGTTGTGAATAAAAAGTAGAACAAACTACCATAATTAATCTAAAGGTAATTCAGAAATGACTGATGTCTCCTTTTTTCTCACTTGCATGAAGAAGTACAGTCTTCTGGTCATCTGGAATTGGATGAGGATTTTCTGGACATAGGTGAAATAGGATTATGAACAGGTATGATGTAGAAGCAGGCAGAGAGTGGCTGAGCAGAGCCCACGTGAAAAATGGGATAGGAAGGCTGTAAACAGCAACAACAAAAGAAAATAATGATGAACAGTAGAACAACTATCTAAGAAAGAAGTGAAAGAAAAATTATTGACTCTGGAGAAGGAAAAAATAGTGTATTGTGCTTCGGAAAAAAACTTTAAGGATGCCAAGTGTCAGAAGATAGACAGTATCAAATCTAATTAAGAAAAAAGGCAGAACAACAAAAGTGACTAAAGATGGCAGTTAAGCAAGGGTACAGAAGATGTGCAGTGCTTCAAGACACATAAAATCAACCTTAAAAAAGATGAAAAAGGCAAGGCTGCATGTCTGATAGGAATAAAGTAAGATGCTGAGTGAGTGGCGGACAGAAACAACAGGATTCTGAGAAATAAACTTGAAATGGTGAGGACAACATGTACGTTAATCTAAAGAATAAAAGAAAACACAATAAAATTGTGTTAGACAGCTGCCACATGTATGGTTTATTAAATACTGACATGCTAAAATATTTAGGAGAATGATAGAGAAACAGCTCTCAGAACTGTTGCTGGAGCCTATGACATGCACAGAAAATGGTTCAATAAAATAGGAATGAAATGAGAGGCATAAAAGAAGAAAGTGAGAATGCTTTATGCTCCTAGAACATCCTCCCAAATGACAAACTGAGCAAGAAAATGGTAGACAGAGGATAAATTGATTTAGGCAAGACATATAAAGGAAGTTTGGAGATTTTACAGCACAAATCCTGCCAGAAGAAATTAAGAAGAGCTGCATGGAGGATATCTTCTTCTGAGTGAAACTTCTTTTTCATATGTGCTGATCAGTCATTTCAGGAGACCATAAGAGTGAGGATGGAGTGCTCAAACTAACAACAAAGTGCAGAGAAAACACAAATACTCCCTTTTTTCTTGACGGCTATTTATTACCTTCTACACTTCTCTAAAAATGACAGAACCACTGGCTGTCAACAACATGTACTGAATATGAACAAGGGAAATTCATACAGAACATAAGCATTGACAGAATTTTAGAAATTCACTGGCTCCATAATTGTATAGTACTAATTGTATAACTACTCTGTTTTAATTTGAAGTACTTATTAACTTAAAAACTAATAATGATTATTTTTGTTCACTTTCTATGCTATATAGAAATAGAGACAATGACAGTAATATATGGATCTAAGTTTGACATCAAATATATAACTGCAATAAGTATTTAATTGCAAAAATATATAAACTTTAAATTTATGATTTTATCTGATCTGCAAGAAGACAAGCCAAAGTGGTATAAAAGCTTTTTGAAAGGTTACAAGACATATTTTACATATGGAGTGATACATAGAATGATTCCTGTCATAGGAGACTTTGAACTACAAAACCAGCTCCAAAGCTCTTCAGATAAAATACACATACACACAAATATAAGAAATAAATGGCAGTGCTACTCGCAACTCTGGTACAGCTGAACCTACTGAAGTTTCTATATGATTTAAAATTTACTTTCCTCAAATGTCACAAATACTTGAAAATATGTTAGGAATTTTTATGGTATTATACAGTGTGGTTACAGTGTTGATACCAAGAGTTACACTGTTTGTTCTTTCACCTCATCTTCACACATTTTCATTGCCAACTGTTGTAAAACAGATTTCTGAACAGTAATTGATTAACCCCCCTTTTCAAGATATGTTCCCCTTTACAAACCTTAATAAAATTTACCTAAGTGAGCATTTCAGCTTTAAAGTAATTGAAAACTAACTACTTTACTATGAAATCAGATACTGAGAAACTTTATGTTCACTACTTATTTGATTAAATGAGAGATTTTTAAATGACTTTTTTTCTGGATAGAAATGGTTACAAAGCATTAGAGTGTTAAGCTATATCAGGATTCATTCTTCAAGTACCTTAATTAATGATTTGTGCCATGGAAAATTTCGTTTTTACCTCAGTGACCTTCTTCACAGAAGAATAATTTCACATGGGAAATGATTTTCTTCAGGTAACAATTTGGGCAATGTGAGTCTATATGCTAACTCTCATAACACTTCTCTTTTTCATGGTTTAGGTCATTATACATTTTTGCCAGGCTTATAATTTTATAAACTGAAGCATATTGTAGAGCAGTACAGAGGAGATATTACTCTGAAGACCTATTATCCTTAACAGCCTTTTTCTAATTAGCTTTTAAGATTTTTTGCTTTCTTTAAGCTTTCTCAGAAAAAAAACCTCAACATTATTATATACCAGCATGTTCACTCAGTAATCTGTTTTCCCAATAGGCAGCAAAGCATGAACATGCCTTAGTTCTTCACTAAGATCATAGGCTAGTTGAGGTTCCAGGTATTATTACTTAATGAAAGGCAGTTCAACATCAAAATTTCAGAATCTTTTCTCTGTAAGTTTCAAAACTGTTTACATTTATTGATACTTTTCAACTTCACAGAAACTTAATGGAACTTATATTCCAAACCCATACATGTGCTTTTGAAAACCCTTCCATGATCAGTAAGTTAATGGGATTTAACTTGGTACATTAATTTTTCTATATAATTACAATCTTTTATTATTAAATAATCCAAGCAGGCAGAAGAACACAGCTTGCCTGATAGCAAAGAAGTTGAATTCTCTGAGTAAGTCTTTAACTAATTCACTCAGTGACGTTGGATGGTTACTGAACCGGCAGTTTTAAAAAGCAGCAGCCAGAGAGAGGTACTAAAAACACTCCAAGGAAAAGATTTACATGGCCTGTAGGAGGCTCTAAATCAGCCCACAAATGTCTGATTAGTAAAATGTGCTGAATACTTGCACTAACTGCTGAAGTCAGCAACAGATGGAGGAGTTGGCATCTGTGGACATAAGGCCACTCCTTCACATATCCAACTTTAGACATGTAAGCATGAACATTTGAGCCTAAGCTTTGCATTCCAGCTTTTCAAACAGTAAAGTAAGTCTTAAGGGAACCCTACTCTCACATGTTACAACAAAAATGCTATTTCATTATTCCTACATCAGCTGTGCCACAGACAGTCCTACGTACAAATGCCAGACAGGCCCTTTAAGTCTGCTCCTCTGGCAGTCCCAGCTCTCCCTTCCTGCCTTGCTTCAGCCTCCACACCCAGCTTCCAGCACTGGTCTCCCCTCCTGAGCAGCAATTTATTCCCAAACCAGCTTCACACCTACCCAAGATCCTGGCCTCCTTGCCCAGCTATCTTAAACTATGCTGCTGCCCAGTCTTCTCCCCAAGTATCTCCTAGCCTCCCAAGAGACAAATGTAGTGTCCCACTCCATACCTGGGAAGAGGAGAGCCATGCCCCTGATAAAAAGAATATCAGGATTTTCATTATAAGAAAACAATTTACTTAATATTTTGTAAGAGCAGGACTAAACACGTGGGCACAGATAAATACACAAAGTCTTGAAAAAAATAATGTTTTGCCCAGTGAATTAAAATGATACTGGAAATATCATGTCTGGAAATAATATTAATATCTGCAACCATTAATCAAGGAAATTTGGGATTGGAAAATAGAGAAGGAGAGCTGTGCCTGGAAGTTAGAGAGTGTTTGAACTATGTTCAAAAAGAGAAATGTTAAATAAGATGCACTGCCAGTTCTGCCTGTAAGGTAGAGAAACATATGCAAAATCATCACAGAAAAACAGGTAACTCCAGTGCTTGAATATTAGAAAGTAGCAAATTAATTAGTATTTCCCCAGAATACAATTAACGCTATAGTGGTAACTTGGAAACAACACCCAGCAGGAGTATTTAGAAATGTAAATTGAATACATACATATCACTAAAATATTCTGAGTATAACAGCATTTTAAAAATTTCAGTTCTAATTGCATCAAACCCTATTTAATATTAATGAAATATTTAAAGTTAAGTTTTTCCCTTCTTTTTCTTGTGTGCTATAGTACAAGAAAGCAAATAAGTTTGCTAGTGCTCCATATGAGTGCTTTGAAGAAACTGATATTATCTAGAACCACCTAATAAAACAGTGACTGCACATACAGTACAAATAACAAGATAAGTATTATGTTGCCTTAATGCATAAGTAAAGAATCCACTTTCTGACCATTTGCCACACAGACCATTTGCCTAATGAAATCAGCCTTCCTTCCCTTTCAAAGTACTGCTTTGTATTACCATGGTTGGATGAAAATGGCCTTTTCACTGCCTCAAACCACTCTCTCTCCCTGCCACAAGGCTCAAGCTTAGTGCAGATTCAGTCATATAGCCAGCCTGATGCTGAAATAAAAAATCCCATTCGTTTCCCTGAGTGAAAGGCTCCACAACAGAATTTGGTGCACTAAGCAAAATGGCATTAAACTCAAATGCTGAATTCAACAGGGATATACAACTGTGCAGTTTGCTTGTATGCATCCACTGAAGGCAGAAAAAACAAGGCTCCATGATATAAACAAGCTAAGGGAAAACATTACAGCAAATTACAGATTTTTTCTCACTGATGGCACATGTATCACTATTGGGAAATCCTGCACAAGGATGGAGAGGCTACATTCTGACCTTTTTGGGAATCTGTAATCTGAAAGCAGTGGCATCACAGCAGTTTAATACAGAAGAATAAATAACTTTGATTCCAGTATTAGTATCTGACAAAAATTATACAGCTCTTCTCAAGTATTTTTAGTGAATTTATTTTCTTTCTTAAATTTAAAATGAACAAACCTTGCCAGTCAGCTTTGAAAGATCATCTCCACCGATTATCTGCATATCTTGCATAGACTGATCATTCTGAAAGAAGAAGATATAACTTTGAAATTGGTTATAACCACATAAAATAAAAATATGTTACCTTTTTTAAAAATCTAATCTTAGTTATGAATATTTTCTAATGCTTGTTAGTATTGGTGTACAAGAAAACCACACTCTCACTTCCTCCTGTAGCTTCCTGCACATCCTGCTTGTTTTTAAGCCAACATCAAACTCTAGGCTTTACTGGACTAGAAAAAGTTGCATCTTTCTTTGTAAACTAGTGTTCCCTTGCTTGCTATTTCTTAGTATTACAAGGGTTGAGTAACATGTTTATTCCTTTCAAAATGGGACGACAAGAGCATCTTCGACACTTGACCAAACACCTGTAAGCACATTCTTGGTTTGGAACAGTTTTTGGAAACACAGGCTAAATGTGCTTATATGTCAGCTCTTTTTGGAGGAATGCACTTCATTTTTTTTCAGGAGAAAAAAGTTTTGAAAAATTTATCACTTAATATCAAAAACATTTCCAGTGTGCCATACAGTTGCCAGAGCTTTGTTTATTCAACTGACTCAAAGATAAAATCCTTAAGGTCAATTTCTTAAATATGGCCAATCAGGTTGAACTAAATGCAACAGAATAGTATGTTTTGGTTTTCCTGTTAAAAAAACTTATTTTTTTAAAAATTCTTTTTTTTTCTGTATTTGTTCTACAGACATTTCTAGTTGAAATTCCTGATGGAAAATTCTCAATCAGCTCTAGCTCTAATTCATTATCTGAAGAACACAAAGATCACATAAGGGAGACATATGGAAGCCCCACTTTTAAGGCAAAACAAAAGAGGTCTTAAAGAAGGTGGCAAATTAAAAAATACACAGTCATGGCCAGGCTATATGAATTTTCCAGAAAAAGCAATAGCAGAAATAACTATAGTTAATGTGGAGTTTTTGCCAAATTGATGCATGCGCTAATCTAATCTTCCTACCCATAGGAAGATAGCAGTAGTACAATTTTAATAATAGCACCAGTACCACAACGTGACACTGTGGTTTACTGGTGACACCAGGAAGCCTCATCATTACAAACAACTGACAGATACACAGTACACAATTCTCTGCTTTTATTTCAGAAATCCAGCGCTCTCAAGCCAAATGTTTTTCCAACGGTAAATAGTGGCACACCAGGACTTACACTGTGGGTAAAGATCTACTGGACTAAGGGATTTATAGCTGTCCTTCCCCTCCCAAAGCAGGACAAGCAGAGGCAGCACTGGCAGGGTCAGATGTGCAGATGGAACCACACCTGCCCACGCTCACAGCCCAGGTGGCAGAAGTTCAGGGACTTCCAAGCACCTTTGCAGATACCTGAACACAAGCAATCTGGCAACTCCAAGGAACTACTCATGGTCCTCATGGGAATGGATTGTCTAATTAATACAGCCTTCCTGAGTAATACAGTACTTCCTGAGTAAAAGCAAAGGTTGTAGAATTGCCCAGATGAGAATTTCTCCAAATTTGCATTCTGCAGACCCACAAAAAGACTCCCTGGCTTTCATGCAGACTCTACACTCCACAAAACTCTCACCCCACAGTTTTGTAAGAGGTCCTTTGCAGTCATTACTTTAAAAGACAGTTTTTAGACCTGCCTTCACTTTTTCTGCACCGGATCTGGGAGCTTTAGATAAATTTCATGCTGCTCTAAACCGTTTCCTGGGAAACAGAGCTAGAGCAGCAATGAAGGTTACATCCCATACATTTCCTAATATAAGCTTCAATATTTCTTTTATTTTTGTAAAGAAAAACAGGGGGGAAAAAAGCCCAAACAACAACAAAGAAAGAAACTGATTTCCTCAGAGATTATTTTAAAACTAAGTAAAAAGTGGAGATTGGGAAGATTTTAAGTTCAGGCTTAAAAGCACAGATCTTTTGTTGTAAAGCAAGACAGGTCACTCTTCAAAAGTCAGGCATGTATTCAAGTCAAGACTATTATAAGACTATAAAAAGCAGATTGTTTCTAATATCTACCACAGCATGTGTAACCAAGGCACTGACAAAATATTTTTTCATTTCCAAATGAGAAAGTGTAGAATTTCATTAGCAACCAGCACACAAGAATTACTGAAGAGGCAGTTTGCCCTTAAGCTGCTAGCTGAGAAAGAGAAAAAAGAAAAAAGATAACAGTGAGGTGCAATGATTAATGAATTTATTTATTTTTCACTAAAAAAACCCTCTCTCTTTCAACAGTATTCTCAGCAGCACTGTTTCCTTTGCATTTGGTATTTCTGGCTTCAGCTGAAAGGAAGATGCTGAAATAGCATCTTCATTGCTGGCAAGCAGCTAAGCAAACACAAAAGCCATTGAGAGCAGGGGGATCACAGCATCCTGTCAATCTCTGCATTCACACATCGGCTGTTGGGACACAACTGCACACATTTATGAAAATCCTGGTGTTCTGACTGGAGAACAAGGGCTGTCAAAGGACAAGGCTGGGTATTCACAGTGCCTAAAAACCATATCATTTTCTATATGGGTTTACTATATGCAGCTCGGAACCCCCAGCCAAGGTATTTTCAAAAAATTTAAAGAAATTCCTTGCATCACACTAGAGAGCAATTCTCTTGCTAAAAAAAAATTAATTCAGATCACTTATTTTAATTCCATTTATAACTATGTACACTTATCACTTAACACATGTTGTAAAATATGTACCTGCCAAACAGCAAGGCTCAATACCACAATGTGACATCACCCTGATCATAATGTTCACATAGATAATTTGCACACTATGGTTGCCATGGGAACCTCTCCGTGCATTTTTCTGAGTTCTCAGTTTATAATCTCCAAATAACACTGCACTAGATGTTAAATACAAAGTAAATGAATGTCAGGAAAGAAAAAAACTCTGCTTCATTCAGTACCAATAAATGTCAATTCAGAACTGTTTTTTTAATTTTCACTGTCTCAAGTCATTCAGAGCTTCTTTCTTGCTTTGCAACTTGTTCCAACTGATATAATTGAGTGTCTGAGATTTCTTATAAATGCAGAACTATGAACTGAAGCTTCACTTTCTGTCGCCCAAAGTTCCTCAGTGCTTATTTTCTAAAATCCCTAAACACTATGAGCTCTTTTTTTTTCTAAATATTTGACACTAAATACATTGGCTTGGATAGAGACAGCTCTAAACCACACTATATTTTGGTTAAGGCAGCACAAAATTTATTGCAGCTGTTTCTGACAAAATGTGATGCACTGTGTCACATTCCCACACCTCATCCCAAGCTATATTTCTATTTTTTTTCTGCACTTAATAAATCTGCATTTTCCAGGATAAATCTCAATTTATTTGGTTTTAATTATTGGGTTGTGGTTTTTCACTTGTTCATCTTTGTTTTATAATTTTATTTAATTCTAGGAATACTTGTTGAATTAAAGCAAGAATGTTATTTCCACCACCATTTTTCATGGCATACAAGATAAAACTTTAGCTTTCTATGTAGATTGGAAGTATACATATTTAAATTCCATCTATACTAAGTCGTGTTTTGAACTGGGTGGGGCACAGAATTATTACATCTCTTTTACATCTCCTGAGATCAACACTTGGACATAGTTCAAGTTACAAGTGAAATGAGTTGGGTGGTCTCAGGAAAATTCATTATAAACAGCATTGCTCATCTGAAAATTGCACCAAACTGTGAACATCTGTTACTCCTCTGAAGAAACAGAATCTGGAATACATTAATACTGGGCTTAGTGAAACAAAGATTCTTTAATCATGGCAGAAAAAGTAGCTTTAACAGAATAGTTTAAATACATAATTAAATTATTAAATATGGACACAAGGTCATTATCACGTATCTAATTACTGCAGTCTGCAGAGTTCATACGTGAATTTCTTTACCTTCTTCTCCCAAAATTCATCAGGGAAACTCAAAACAAAGAAGAATGTGACCATCAGGCTTGTTCTATGTTGCTTTTGTCCCCTCGGGTGATTCACCAGATCCTCCAACCTAAAAATTCCCATTAAGACAGCTCTTTCACTTCACACCATCATTCCACCTCTTACAACTGGGTTTTTCAGGAAGGTTTTAACCAAAAAGAAGTCAATGACCATTCAGTTGTCCCTTGGATCCTAGCATGTAACTAAATTGCTTTGCAACCTGCCTCCTGAGAAATACTTCAAAATATGAATAATTTGGTTGGGGGAGTGTCAGTATGGCATCTACAGGACCTGTTAATCTATTTTGGTAATAGGTATAGTCAAACTGATATATGAAGTATAAGCTATGAAATATCCTCAGTGAATCAGCAGAAATTGAGGGGTACTATATAAAAAGCTGTACTTAGAAACAACATTCACTTGAATCAATACAATTCTGGGTTTCTTCTCTCAAAAACAACAGCTAAGAACAAAAGACCTCAAGAGTGTATAAAATGAGCTGTCAGTTTTCATGGCAGGCAGCTAGAAGGACTATCCAGGCTTAAGTAGGAACATTCAAAGGGCAACTAGTAAGTACTGTTAAGCTGGAGACTTGTACAAATAAGTGGGAATGATACAGATCACTTCCCAGTAAAGACTGGAAAGTTTACCTTCCCTTACCCAGAATCAAATGTATACCTAAGGCCAGACTGCAACCTCTGGGGTACGCCCACATTCAAAATAGTCAAGTGCCAGGTCACTGATATATTTTAAGAGGTGTCTTGAATACCTTGCAAACACTCCAACAATGCTGAGCCAAGTGGGAATGGAATCCAGTAAACTGGCACACACCCACTGCCAGAACATCCTCTTTCCTCAGGGAAGTACAGGTACATGTGCACTGAAGCACTGACAGCTTTGTGCAGCTCTGAAAGCTTTAAAGCTGCCTTCCCGAGCCGACCATACCACTGACTGAGCTGCACTGAGATTGGCCTTATTGCTGCTGCCAGGATAACAGATGATAGCAAATTTGAAACTGCTGTAGGTGTTTATCTAGCGGAGTTCTAGTTACCACAGTATAAGATATATTTTACTTCTCTAGGGGTAGACCTACGATATAACTCATATGAAGATTTACTTATTTTTTTTATTCCATTTCTTTCTTGTTGTTATTCCTTAACTAAAAGCTCTATCACTCAGGTTTGGAACTGCTTCAAATTCAGGCTAGTCTATCCAGTTCCAGGGAAGGCCAGAGTTTTGCAATAAGGAAGTTGGCTTTGGACAGAGAATGACGAACAATGAACTTACTGACAGCAAGGTACTCCTTATCAGCTAACCTGCGGTAACACCTGGGTATATTTCTACCCTACTGTAAAAGCAAGGCAGGTCATTCAGCTTAAACAACAGTCTGGGAAGCAGTAAATTATTAAACTTTATAAATGGAATTGCTTGTAATCATCTGTTCAGATACTCAGCAATTTTTTATGTACTGGGGCTCCTGCGTGCCTTCTCCGTATTTAATCCAAGGAAGGTAAGGTATCTTAAAAAAAGGCCAAATTGTAATAAATCAAAGCAGAATTCCATCCAGTTAACTTGGCTAATAAGGATTACAGACAATAAACTATTTAATTTTTAAATTCCTGATTTAGCAATTAAATTTCATAAACTTGCTTAGCATTGGTTGAATGGGTTCTTTTGTTTAAGGATGAGGCAGTAAGATTGCAGCACTACATATCACCATATGGCAGAAACAGCACCCGAACACTTAAAAAGATCAGCAAGAATTGAAATCAAGAACATATGATAACAAAGGTTTTGACTTGTATGTATATCAGAAACAGAATAAATCCTCAAAACTCAGGTTAGTTTTCACATACTATAGTCTGACATTTCCTTGAACTCTAGCTTATTTTTATTCTGTAACATAATATTTAAAATACAGAAATTAAATCTGTATATGTTCCAAGATGAGAAAAGGTATTAACAATTTCACAGGGCTCTTCAGTCATGTAAGGTAAGGTTCAGATCACATAATTTTTCTCCAGAGATGGGAAGCAAATAAATTTTGCAGGTAAAAGAAAAAATTAGGAAGCACAGCCTCCACAACTGCCATAGTCCTACTCATGTACTCCTTTAGGGCTGCCAGGGGGCATTGCTAAAGGTGTCTGCCTTTTGGGATAATGATGTAATACCAGCCCACACTACCAGAATACCAGACTTGCAATGCTTTTCCTCCTCAGTTCCATTAGCCAAAGAGTGTATGGAAAATTTTCCTCCTGCTATGGTAATGCAAAAGTCATTAAGGTCATCAATCATGCTATGGCAAACTATACCAGACTTGGTTAGGAAAATGTCTGTTTGGATTCAAGTCCACAATAACTGGAGTATCTGTCTTTTCCCAATTATTGTTTAGCATTTAGTGCATGAAGATTACAGCAGTGGAAGCAGAAGTTACGTTTCTCAGCTTCAACAGAGGATCTTAGTCTGCTAGCTCGGACATTACTAGATCCACATGTATGATTTTTTAAACTGTGTTGTAAATTAATGATCAAAAGTAAATTAACATTGTGAAAACGCATATAGGGAGTTTGTAGCTCTGTACTAAAAACCCTGTCCACTTAGCGATTCTGCAAGCATGGGAAAAAACAGCTTTCTCTAGGAATAAGCACAAAACGCTAACCTTCTGACCCTTATCATTCGTTCATATAATCTGGTGATAAAACAGAGATAGAAGAATCTTGAACTTTGTCAAATAGCCCCAGGCTGAGAAAACAGATAAATAGATGTAAGAAAATTCACAGAAGATGAGTTTGATAAAAATCTCAAATGCTAAGTCCCTTCCAGCAATCTGGAACTTAGTTTATCATTGACTCTCACAACTCAGTAGCACTGATTTAGTCCCTTGGCTAATGACAACTTGGAAACTTCTAACAGCACACATATTCTTTATAAATTTTCTTGTACAGTTATAGTATCCCATCTTCATTTAAATATTTTAACTTCTATCTATCAAATGAGGAGAGAAAAGAATTTTGTGTCTGTCACACAGATCAGCACTGCAAGTACAGAGGTGTTCCCATTATTGACATATTCCTTGAGACTAACCCTTTTGGTCTACACCTTACAGGCCTGCTGGGGTGTGACACTGCACAAACACTATACATGTTATGATCTGTTAAGATGCCAGTAAAAGGGAGTCATCGAATTCCTCAAGAAAAATTAGAACCCTCCAGCTTCTTTTAATTAATTTTGCCTCATTTCAGACCTTAATATGAAAAACTCACATATTAAATGGTACTACTAGTGTAGTAATGCAGTGTACAAGTAATGTGATGTTTTTCCAATGCATAAACATGTCACGGTATTTTCAAACTCACCAGATCTTAGTTTTACAACAGGATTAAATTAAATTCTGGACCTATCTTACATGTAAGAGCCTATCTTGTTGTCATTGTCAAATCCATGAAGCAGGATGACATATAGTATTGCTGCAAATGCCATAACTTAGTAGCAGTTTGGTGTATTTTTGGCAGAATATGAAACAAAAACATTTTCCTAAAACTAAACTTCAATATTTTAGGCTTCATAAGAAATCACTGCTTTACAACAAATACTGTATCCAGGGGAATCTAATTCTTTGAAAATATGAAATTGGATGCTTCTAATAGAATCCTTTGATGCTCTGAATCCACTCTAAAAGCAGCCAGTTTCAAAAACAACTACAGTCTTATATTAAGATATTCCAGGAACATGGATTGCTTAAAAACACCAAAGATTTAAGCTCACAAAAAAAAACCTCATATAAAAAAAACTTAAGAAAAAGGAACTTCAGATCTTAAACTCCATTTATACATAGTATCTGTACCCTATGCAATATACTGTAATCCAAGACATTTATTTCAAATTAGAAGACATTTTTCAAAAGAAAATGCTAAAGCTTGTAATAAAAACGTGACCCTTAGGAGATAAATTTTTAAAAAAATATTAGAAAATACCTCTATGGATTTGCATTAGATCTGAAATCCAGAAGAACACAGTATTAGCCCACAGTATAGAAAACCTATTTTTTTTTAATTAAAAAAAAAAAATCCAAAGCTAAAAACTATACATCAGTATAAGAGAAGGTAAGCTTCATACCTAAGCTGGAAACCATAGATAAAAACAAAAAGTATCTAAACAAATTATGCCATTACTTGCTTCAATAAGCTTCATAAATGCTTTAAAACAATATCTGATATTTCAAAAAAGCTCTAGGACAGCTCAGAATCACTCTGCCTTCACTGCCACATCTGCTCTAGTTCTGTCCCCATGGCAATCAGGCTGCTTCCTACTCAGTTCTTCCTTGGCGGAGTTGTTTGGTTCCCCAAAATCTTTCATATGTGAGTCACTGAAACACTTACTCATACTTTCAAAAATCACTAAGATTTCAGATGGTGCTAACATATTCAAGTGATGTGTAGGTGTGTTATCTGATGCATACAGTTACAAAGATCATCCTCTGTAAGTAAGTTTTACATTAGAGATAAACTTGATAAACTGACTGTACGATAGACTTACTATGACCTTTCCTGAACTCTGCCCACAAATTAACACCTACTTAGATTAGAAGCAGCATCCCAAGCCCCTAAGCACATAATAAAACTGTTTCATTTTAAATAAAACACTTTCTTTGAGCAAGAAATGAATTAAAGCTCTCACATCTCACAACTCTGCCACCACGTTAAATGGAAGCTATGGATGCCATGTAGGTGAAAGGAGCGCATCTGCCACCAGACCTAAGAAGTTTCAAGACCCTGACAATTTTAAGTTCTCATTTTATTTCATACAGTATGGCCTTCTACAGATTATCTTAGGACACTATGAAAACTAGGCTGATAGACAAAAATAACTAGAGTTGAAATAACCACACTCCTCCTGATACCTTTGAGGAGCATCTCTAAGGTAAAGCAGAGGGTGAGGCTGAGGCTTGCACACATGGTAGTGGGTCCCTTGACTAAGGGCAGACTTTTTTTCCAGCAAGAACTATGCTGACCAAAGAATTTACTGCTCACAAGCTGTCCCCAGCTGCTTGCAAGTCTCCCTCTGGCAGGGGCTACTGAGATGCATGTGTGCATCTGGGTTGCTAAAAACTAATCCAGCAAGCTCAAGTAGTCCAAATAGAAATTCTCTCATCACTGGTGTTATCGGGGCTGAAACAGGTTAGGGAGTGCTCAGAAGCAGCTGAGCTGGCCAGTGTGACTGCCTGGAGGGCACTGCAGTCCCTGAGGAATGGACTGGAGATGGTCACTGTTCCAGTCAGTGCAAGTGCAATCAGAAAAGAAACCCACCTCCAGTGTCTGAGTTTCCACACCAAGCCACTGTACCTGACGTACAGGTTAATCTGGCAGGAGAGGTTACTCTCAAAGTGCCTGAATTGTGTTGCTACTCTTGTAACACCACCCACAATTCAACCAAAGAGACTGTCATTCTTCTCGTGACATTTTTGTGAATTTCTTTTAAAATTTCATCAGCTAGCTGCAAGAATAAGCTTTTGGGATGACTTCCACTACTAACATATTTTTGGCTATTTCTCTGAAAAGTCTGAATGTCTCTGAGGCTGGTATTTTGCAGTGAGACACTGCTGCATGTTAATGTGGGTTTTTTGTTTCTTTCATGAAAAATATTCCGTTTTTAAACAAGTCTTAGCACTTGAAAAATGAACATTTGGACACAGTTTGGAGGTGAGTTGTAGTATCTCCAAACACTCAATTCACAAACAATATGATCTGTTTCCCCTGTTCATCACCTTCTCAATCATCTCAGGTCTTACTAAATTTCAGAAAATAACTTAAGCTAAGAGATAGCTTGGGAGAGCACCAATGCCTGCTTAAAATTTGGGAGTGTCTTTGTCTTGGAGCACTGAAAGACCTTTTACTCACTTGTTTTAGCAGGTCTGAGCATCTCATGGAACTTTCACTCAAAAAAATACTACTGCTTCGGGGTGTAAACGCTATTTTATCTATTACTAGACAAAGAAAGTGCACAGAGATAAAATCCCTTTGGCAATTCAAGGAGACTTCCCAAATCTCTCATCATTAGCTTGCCCATAAGACATCTCTCTGACAACACCATCTACAATAACAGAATGTGTTTCTCAGAAAGCAATAACTTTAAGATCTAGATCCTTGACACTGGTAGTTTCTATGGCTAAATTATGTCATGTTTCTGCAACCCATTAGCATCTAAACCTAAACCATACTGCAAAATTCTCTGTACAGCTGTTCACTGTCTGCCTGGTGCCTGGAAGACATAAATCTGAAAAGGGTTAAGAGTATGTTTCAGTTTTTGAATGTCTAGTACACACACAACTTCTCTCCAAATTAAATAAATCAAATCACTAATTTTCAAATTAAACTACATTTTTGCCTAGACTGAAGTTATTTATTCGCATGTCAAATGTATAATTCACAGATAATTTGGAGTTCAGTCCCGTGAAATTATGGTAGAACTTGGCTTTAAAGTTGACAGGAATTCATTCTATCAGGAAGGCTCCAATCTGTAATACTTCCATGGCTACTCAGCATCAATACGATGATGCAGTCATCAGCTAAACTGTGTACATGAAGCAAGATAAAGGGAACACACAACCTGCCCAAAAGAAAACCTGTAAATACAAAAACTAATGTGAATTCTCTTTCATCTCAGCATGTACATTCTGAGGAGATCATAAGTTGTGTTTAACTGTGTGACACAGCAATGGAGATAAACAATCATTGTAACACTGGTGTAGAGTCTGGGTATAGACATGAATCACTAAATGCAAGCATGACAGTTGTTTCTTCTGTGTTGTTAAATTAATAGAACCATTTTGAGGTTAGTTGCCTTCTCAGGGTCAGGATTTCAACACACTACTTTTAAATCAAAGTTCATAGTGATCTTAAAAAGCCAAGTCACACACAGTAAAATTATACTGAATAAGAACAGGTTATTATGAAAAGTAGGACTGTATATTTTATATCACTCTGATTATAGTCTGATGCTTCATGCTGTTGAGTCTTTTAGGAATTAAGTACACTCACTTGGTGTATGAGAAGGAAACCTGCATGGCAGAAAAAGAAAATTATTTTACTCCATTTACCAAGCTTTCAACTCACTCATAAAATCCCTCTGTGTTTCCTTACTCCTGCTAGAGTGATTTAGCAAAACTATTTACTGAGATGGCTTCATACAGCAAAAACATTCCGATTTCTACAAACAGGGCTTGTTTTGTTGCTTGTTTTCAGATTCTTGCAGTCCTGTTTATGCCAAGACTAATAACCAACAGTTGTAAGTATGTTTCAAACAACTGGAGGCTGAAGAGGAAACAGATCATATCAATGGATTTGTTTATGAACAGAATTCAATGCAACCATTGTGAATGGATTACAATTCAGCAGTCACATCTTCACATTTTTTTATTAGTTATGTTCTGGAAACCATAAATAATGTATTCATTTGAAAGAATTACATAAATTGATCAAATCTACATAATCCTCTGGAAGTTTCCTCTGAAGTTCATTCACATTTGGAGCATCAAACTGGGCAACGTGCTCCAGCGCCTCACCAACTTCATAATAAAAAAAAGTCTCCCTACTATCTAGTCTTTTAATTTAAAGGCATTTCCCCTTGTCCTATCATTCCATGGCCTTGTAAATGCCCCTCTTCACCTTTCTTGTAGGCCCCTTTCAGGTACTGGCCATCTGCTCTAAGGTCTCCCCAAAGCCTTCTCCAGGCTGAAGAACCCCAACTTGAATCAGTCTGTTTTCCTAGGAGAAGTGTTCCAGACCTGTGATCACGTATGTACCCTCCTCCAGACCCACTCCAACAGATCCTCCTTTTTGCTGTACAGGGGACTCCAGAGTTGGATACAGTACATCAGGTGGGGTCCCAAAGTTATTAAAAATAACACAGTTTGTTAAAACAATGTGATTTCAAAATAGCAGAGGTGGCTGCTCTTCTGCCACTTGAATCCACACATAAAACCAAATAAATCATGAAAGACTTAAGGAAAAGTAACAATCTCATTCCTAGTTTACCTCTCTGTGGTTTTCAGCGAAAAAAGGTTATGCCACCAAGATTCACTTCTCCTTGCCCAAGATGTGAACTTTACTATCATATCTATTTTATAAAATATAGTAATTAAGAGAATTAGATAGATATTTATGGATAACCATATGGGAATACTAAAGATTTTACAAGAACAGGTAGCAATGCATGTAGAAAGCACACCGGTCTGCCTAATAAAAATGTGTGGTGTTTCTCTCTTCCATCAGTCCCCACTGCCTGTTTCAATGATTACTCTTATCAGGGTTCCTTCTCTTTTTAGCTTTCATCATCTATTCACTAAAGAAGTCTTAATTCACATGCATTTACCTTCTTTTCTATTGAGAGGCTGCTGAGAACTTCTCAAGAAAGTCTGCATACTTCCTCTACTTCTTAATTTTTTCAATTCCATTTAATAATTGAGGTTTGACTTAAAGGTCACACTTGGCACAGCCATGGAACAGGATTAGGTGATATTGCTGCATCTCTTAGTTGCAGATTAAACTTGCTAAGCCAGAACATCTTCTGACTGAAGCTGTAATTTAACCTTTACCTTTTCAGCTTGTCCTAAATTATCTCTTCCACACTGAACAAAGAGAAGCTCTAATTATTGTTTATGAACAGTCTACTCTTCTGCTACACTTCTTATAGTATGTGTTTTTTCTAAAACATATCCAATTCAGCCCTTCTCTTCACGACATACACATCCTTCTATTTTTTTGTTCATTCTCTTTTGGTTCATCCTCAAACATTCTTTCTTGTCTAGTCCCATAATTTAATTCAAAACACCCTAGTAAAACATCTTCCTAATTTCTTTGATGTACTTCTCTCTGGATTCTTCCTAATCAAAAAGCCCTTTAATCTCCTAAAGTTATCAATATCGCAAATGCATTATGGAATTTCTGGATCCACCATCTCTCCTGCTAGAGTCACATTCTCCTTAGATGACATTCCCCAACTCAACTTCTTCCACCATTACTTTTCATCTTTGACTTCAACATACCATGCTTCTGTAAATAATTTTGAATTCACCTTTCAATATGAAACCCTCACCCATTCTCAACTTCAAAACTCTGATTCCCCATGGAGGAACAATCAGTCGGAAAAACAATGTGATAAAAACTGAATATAGTAAATTTTATTCATCCAGTTTTATATTCAAAAATCTCTGCAGTCAATTCCACTGCTCCTGACTTATACTAAAATCCAGTATCTTAGAGCCTAATATCTAAGAAGCTGCCAAATTCTATCAGTTCTCATGTCAATGTTTCCAGAAGACAGTGTTTTCCCATAAAACTTGGCGTGCATCTTTCTATATATTCATCATATTTCACATATTTCACACTATTATAGTGCTTCTTGCTCTACCCACTATACTTCTTGCCTTGCTACTCTTGAGTTCATTCAAAAAAGTGTATGTTCTCTATGACTCTTAAAATTCAGAGCTGCTGCTTTCCATTCAGATTTCCATCTGTAAAATTGATTTGATTTTCCTCTCCAACTACTTCCTGACTCTTATTCTTAACTCTACCTGATGCTTCCTATCTCTTTACTCCTGAAATCATATTTTCTAACTCCCATCTTGGTGCTTTCTTTTAATCTGCCCTTTGTAAAATACAAAAAAGTTTCTCAAATAAATGTAAAAATGTTCAGGCACATAGGACAGTATTGTGCAAACCACATAAAACCATCCTGATTATGGCAGTACAAGTAGCCATTTGTCTCAATAATATCCAGAGAATCTAAATGTACTATGCTTTTTTTTTTTTTTTAAATCAATTCATTTGCATGAAAAAATCTAACAAAGAAGATACATGCAGAGTTTTCAGCTACTTAATATGAAAGCAAACCCTAACATACTAATTAAGTATAAATTCAAAAGTCTAAACTCTGTAATATTATGACAGGATTGAAAAACAAAGAGCCATATAAAACTGGTCATATTTGCAATCTCCTTTTCCTGTAATCAGTGCTGTATGCCAAACAGCAAAGTACATCTTCTACTGATACTGGGTAATAAAGGGGTACTTCCACTGATGCCAAGATCTGACTCTGGGCCCCAGTTACAGCCCATTTTTGCAATCC
The DNA here is from genome assembly GCF_029582105.1 of Oenanthe melanoleuca. Classification (NCBI taxonomy): domain Eukaryota; kingdom Metazoa; phylum Chordata; class Aves; order Passeriformes; family Muscicapidae; genus Oenanthe; species Oenanthe melanoleuca. The sequence goes on from NC_079335.1 coordinate 131,935,067, forward strand.
TATTAAACCAAGAAATCCCACTTTGAATTACAACCCCTAAAAATCAACTAACCTTTCAATATTGAGGCTGGAACGAGACAATACAAAAATCCCATGAGTTTGAGCTGAAATTAGTTGCTGGATTTAAACAGCTGGAGGGGGGGAAGGGAGACATGGCTGAAGGAAGCATATTGAGAGCAGCAGGACTCCCTTCAGGAGAAAAAGAGAGAACAGTTAGTAAAAGGAAGCAGGACAAATAATGTGAGAAGAATGGTGTCTGTAAAATGAAAAAGGGATTAAAAAAGAGAGCAGCAATAAGTTTTAGTAGTAAGTGGAACAGAAAACACAGAGGAAATCAAAGGAGTGGAACTGGTGATGCTCCAAGATTTTAAGTAGAGTCTTATCTCTGAAGCTGTAATTGTTGCCTCTGATTAACGTGCAAAACACTGAGAAAGATATGTTATTACAGAATAAACTAACATGGAGATTTGGCTGGGATAAAGAGTCACTCAGACTAGGTACAGAGAGTTCCTCAAGTGATCTGAGACCAATTCAAATTTCAAATTTTTACTGCAGTGTCATTCAGCTTCTCAAGACCAAGGTATCAAGCACTGATCCAACACTAAATCAAGGACAGCTTCAGCCTCTAAATACATGACACCTGTTTGGAAGTACATATAAGAAAAAAGAATATATTTTCAAAAAAGAAGATGCAGCCACTAGTTCTTGGGAAGGTGCTACCTTTCTGATACAGCACGAGGCTAGGACCCAAAATATGCATAGCCAAAAATGCTAAGATCATCTCGGACTTAGTACTGGTAATTGCACCCTTGCATATTAAAATTCTTAGTGCTGTTTCAGCTTGATATAACATGCTTTTACATTATTTCCTAAGCTAAAGGTGTGAAAATTTCCACACGTTTGCAGTTATGGGTTAGTATGGCTAATAAGATTTGACCCCAAGGCAAGAAATTTTAAAACCAGGATGTCTTCATACTGGATAAGAGATAACTGTAGGAAAAGCACGTGCATTACCTATACGTCAGATGCAAAATTAAAACCAATTTAGGTAATTCCACTATTTGCTCAGCAGTGTTACTGAAGTGCTATTGTAACTATGCAAGAAAAAAAAAAAGAGCAAAATTTCTATGTGCTATTATGTGAGACAAACATTATAATTTATTAATTATGTAATACTGCTGAATATCTAGAAAATTTTAATATTAGTATTTCACACGTGCTTCATAGAACTAACTAATTCTTGAAACAGAAGTCTCAGGACCTAACCACATGGCTATAAAAGGCTCTCATTCACTTTTCTTCCCACACTGAAAAGAAGTCAGACCAGATCTGTGAAAGTTAAGAAAAGTTTATAGTCACTGGGGTCACAAGAAAATGCCAGCCAAAAAACTGTGGAAAGGATGTAGAGTTATTGTGGGAACCACTGGACATAGCAAGCTGCATTTCTGCAAGACACCGTAGTATCACTCTATTTATTTAGTGTATTTCCTCAGACATTTCTACAACTTACTTATAGAAATGCTCCCTCACAATGAAACATGCACTGCAATGTACAATATAAATTTGTAACTTCTACAAGAGGAAATTGTAGTTAGAGATTCTAAAAAATGCTGGTCATCTCACTTTCATATCCTCAGTGACACAGATGAATTATTATGGAATAATTTCTTCTGAAGATAACAGGATTACCTCAACACTGGATTTGATTGAATGGCTTGTTTCACTTTCGTGTAGAACACTATAATCATCCAGTGGTATATTTTGCTACTATGTAAACTGTATGCTATGAAGATGAAAGCATTTCATTTACTTAGCATTAAACATTTAGAAGAAGACATAGATTTACCACCTTGCAGATATGCCAAACCATGCGGGGGTGGGAAATGCAGTAACATGAAATTAACTTGACAGAACTGAGGATGTTGAGAACTAATAAGATGCTGACATTTTGCATGAATGAAATTTGAACACTTCTCTGTCCAGAAGTAAAAGACAGACTAAATAAAATAACAGACCTCAAGGATGCTTCATATCATTATTTACACTATCTACAAAGTATAAGGGATATGAGTTTTTAAGAAAACCTCACAGGTTGTTCAAACAAAAATATTTTTCACACATTTGGAGGTGGAGATCTCACAAGGAAAAGTCAACTATTTATTATGACACTCAACCAGAATCTGCATAAATCAGTTGTTGACTTACGTGGTAACTTTTCAGTCTAACAAAATCAACTTTCATGGAGATGAACCTTTCTGAATTTCTGCTAAGATTTTTAATGTGCTCCACAAGATCAGCACAGAACTTGTAGCCACCTTTGAGGACACAGAGAACCACGATATCATTGTCTCCAATGTCTTGCACAATATCTTTTGCCAGTCGTTCTGTCCTGGGCAAAAAAAAAAAAAAAATTGGGATGAAACAACTTTAGATGCAGATCCTCTAAGCTCATGGTACACTTTACAAACACCACGGTGAGTATAAAGCTTGGCTGGCATTGCTAAAGTATCCTGACTTCACAGAATCACAGAGTGATTTAGGTTGGAAAAGACCTTCAAGATCATTGAGTTCACCCTTTGACTGATGACTACAACGTCAGCTAGACCATAACAGTAAGTGCCAGGTCCAGTCATCTGCTGAGCATCTCCAGGAATGGTGGGTGACTCTACCACCTTCCAGGACAGTCCATTCCAATGCTTGACTGGGTTTGGATCCAGCTCACAGATGGCAGATACAGTGTGATGGATGCAAGATGCAAAGCACTTGAACCTGGTTAACCTTAAAAGCATAAATTCCCCAGCTATACAAACACAACCTACAAATCTCAGCATATTTTGGGCTCATAAATATGTCAGAGATTTCAGAGAAAAGAATGTGAGCTAGCCTTCCATTTTACCTCATAGGCACTATCAGTATAAAATATACCTGTACAAACTCCTAACTTACTGCAGAAGAACAACAAATTAAATGAAAGATAGGGAAGAATATTTGAAAATGTCATGCTATTGGATTTGGAAAATACTACCCCTACAGTTTAAATAAAAATATACAAAAAAACTAGAAAGAAATAGAGCATCAGTGAAAAGCTTACAAAAAGTGTATATTATCACTATTCTGTACAGCTCACTGTTTTATCCAGCAGAAATGAAGAGTGCAAAGAGCTTCAGTGACTTGTTCAAGGTCACACAGGCAAATAATCAAGAGAATGCTCCAATGAACCTGGAACTGTGGGATCCCCAACCAATTTGACAATTCTGCATTGCAAACACAATCTGGTAGATGATTGGAAACCAAAGATACACATTCCTGCCATGCAAAGCTGCATACATTGTCAAGATAAAGATAAAAAAATATTAATCTTAATAATAAGTGTAAATAATAAAGATTAACTTTATAAACAGCATTTCTAGACCTACAATAGGGTACTGAGTCATTTCTAGATGTAATGCAGTATCAACAGAAAACTTAACAGTGTCATTTGATGTTTTGAGGAAAAACAGCTCAGTGAATTATATTCTGTAAATACTTACACTGGAAAATTCTTCACCAGCTCTCTGAATTAGTTTAGTAGTTTTAATGAGAGTGGGCTTGTAGACAAGATACAATTTATTAAATAATCCTATAATTTATACCATGTCTTTTATTGTTACATTTTTTAGGTTTGGCTGTTTTCTTTTTTTTCTAGTAACTCTAATAGAGAAATCAATTTGCCTCTACATTAAGTACATTAATTGAACTTTAGTGAAATCTGTGCATGGAGCAGAGAAGAATAAGCTCTAGACTGAAGTTAATATACTAAGTATGAGAAGCAGCTGTTGCTTCATTTCCATGTCTTTTATTTTTAATGCTCTAGTAAATTCCATATAGCAATAATTAGTATATTTTTAATATGAGAAATAGAAGATATTAGAAATATTAGATCATCTCATTTGATCTGAATTATGTAATTCCTTTTGCTGTTGTAAGACAATCACTTACTTTACTGAAGACTAATAAAATAGTCTTTTATCATCTTTTATCAGTTCTGAGAATGGGGAAAACCTCTCATTAGGAAACATTTCTTTGATGAATCTTCATTTTTTATTTGTTCCTCAGATTTTTTGCAGCTGAAATTTCCTGGAATTCCAAAGACTACTTTGTATGTTAAAAGTGTACGAACTCCAGCACAGACAAAAATGTACTAATTTAAATTTCTAAATAAAAATATCCAAGTTTTTACCTTATAATATTTTAGGTCTAAGATTATACACAGACTGTATATGGATGACAGCCCTCATAAAAAAGAATAATACTACTGACCAAACAATTTTAGTAACATTTAAGCTACATGTACCTGTCAACAATAATGCCATGAGGAATGAGCACGTATTCCAGGTCTCCATAGTAGTGCTGAGGATAAGTGAACAAATCCAGACTGTATCCAGGCCAATTGTCTGAAATCTGAATATCAAATAGTACTGTCAAGAACGCTTCATGGTGTTTGACATTATGTAGCTGATATAAAATCAGCATTCTAGTACACTCTATTGGATTAATTCATTGTGTGCCATACTTTCTTCCAGTTACAATTTCCTGTTTTGCTTTTCCCATTATTATTTTGCTTCTCAGTATAATTCAGAAATCAAATTCTAAAGTTTTTTTCCCCACAAAATGTGGAGAATGTCACCTGAAATTACAAATAATTAGATAGAAAAAGGAAATATTTAATACTAAACTAGTAGCAAAAGTAAGTTGCTAAGTACTTTCAAACTCAAAGTGCAAATATAATATTGCCAGAAAGAAGAGATTCTCCAGTGTGAGATTCAGATGGTGGAATTAATAGTCATAAAATTCTAAGTTAAAATTGTACATTTCTAGTTTAGAATGACTGAAAGTCATAAATAAATAAATAAATATTCTACAGATGAAACAGCACCTATGGAGAATAATTTTTGTGGTTCACGGATGATATCTGTACAAACCAGTGAAAAACTGTACTTCTTGCCAAAGGTGAGGTTCTTAATTTAGATGTCATCAAAGATACGTGATTACAAAATGTTTGCATCACTATAAAACTAGTCTGTAAATCCATATTTACAGAAAAAATATTTTACAGACTTAATATACATTGGTTTTGTAATTATCAGAATACAGATTAGATCTCACAACCTACAATGGTAGTAGAGGTTAAGAAGGTCAAAAATTAGCCAACAATTGAAAAACTAAACAAACTCCAAAAGAAACATTTCCCATATTCCTTATGAAAGACAAGACCTGCAGGGTCACAAGGTATCTTGAAATCATCATAAAGCTTTGCTTCAATACTGGTTCAGGATAAGAAGTGACACCTAATAGGTTTTCCTTAAAATGTTATTCCTCAAGTCGCACATTGTCTTTCTACATTGTCTTTTCTAGCTTGCCTACAGGAATCTTGAGTACAAGGAGAAATGGTGACAAACTTCCACTGTGCAGTGCATGTCTTAATGGCATTTTTGCTACAGATAGTCTTTAAAGGACCATCACTGAAACTTACCTCTGCTTACCATTTTACAGTAGAGCAGTAAATGGTTTCTCACAATTTTGGCTAAGATAACATATTTGATGTTGAGCTGTTCCTCCACATCCCCTCTTCTTTAACTCAGACACAGCCCTGCCTCAAGCTGTACTAAAACACTCTCCTGCCTTGTGGATTTTGGGTTGCTTAGGGGCTTTTTTTGCATATTCATTGTCAGCTACAGACCTTGACTGGCATGTTTTCTTAACTCTACCCAAAACTTTCTTCATCAAAAAAGTTATTCGTTGGCAACTGCTGCTGAATATTTGCCCATGAAGGGCCTGACTGGGAGATCACTGGAATCAATGAAAGCTCTTCCCCTGACTTCCACAAGCCTTGAAACTACACAAAAGAAAAAAAGTTACTTAGTTGTGCTCCTCATTTCCATAGAAACAGGAGATTATACATATCCTCCTTGGAGAGGTTTCTAGAGGCAAATCTTGCTCCAAAACCACTGCTCCAGTCAGCCTGGAAAGACTTTTTTTCTCATCTTCTTTTTCAGTTCTTGGGGGATGAAGGGACTGAATTTTTTTCTAAATTTTGTAGCAGTGTACAGTCTGTTCAAAAGTATTTTAATGCAAACTGAAACAAATTCATTAAGTATTATGAACACCTGCTAGCAACTCCTGTCAGTGTTGCTTACTTCTGCATTCCCATCAAACTGCATAGTTTCAGTGTGATGCAGATCAAATGCACAGAAACTGCTTCAGAATTCATACAAACCAGTAACTTTTACTTAGGTTACAATAAGTAACCTCTATAAAACAAGATGAAACAGATGAAATTTTGATTCTCCCATTTATCCTTCTGGTTCTCTAGAATAGCAGAACATAAACAGTGCAACTCTACAATAATATTGAAGTTCTTGTTTATAGATACTTGCTGGCATTTGACAAATAGGATGAAATTCACATGTACCTTCAAATTAATTATTTCCCTGATATAATAAGTCTCTTTCTTATTCTTCTATCTTTAAAACAGACACTACCCAACAAGTCTTATAAATTCTCCTTTATCTTAAAGCTATTCACAGTGTTATAAGACAATTTTCAAGTAACTGTAAATTCTTATGACTATTCTGAGAATTTAAAAAGCCCTTGAAAATACGAAGGAAAAAATTCTGATTGTTTCAGAAAAAAAAGCAATATTCAACTGGATAAGTAAATATATATTCTAAATAGATTGGCACACTCGTGTGTAAAAAACTTCCTACAGTAAAATAAGACCTACTTTTAAATTTCAGGCTTTGCATGTTTTAATATCCTGCAAATATTCTTCAGTAAGTTTTTAAAAAGTTGATGTGATTGGATACAAAAAGGAATACAAATACATGGCAATATCCAAAAGTGCTCCCTTGAGGCCTAAGAGAGAAGCTGAAGACATTCAACTGCATCACCTTTAGAATGTTGCTCGTTTTCTCGCCTGGCAAAGTGAGCACAGGTGAGGTTCGAGCTCAGTCCTCAGCTCCAAGCCAGCATGAAGCAAAGTCCAGCTTTTGTAACCTAAATGATACTGCACTGGACTTACTGCTGGTTGGGTTTTTGGGGAGTCAAGCAGAAAAAATTAAAGCAGTGCAGCAGAACATGATCATGCACATTCATGTCCTTCTTTGCAATAACCCCATGTTGCTTTGGTGATATGCACTGTCACCCATGTAAGGAATGTCATTTATTGCACAGGAGTCAGGAGACATGGTTGATGTGTGGTGTTTTCAGACAGAGCTCAAACACACAGACAGGTCCTTCAGAAGGGGGATGGAGGGGACATTGGAGTGGACAGGGTGTGACTGCTGCCTACATAGAGTGCCTTGAGCCATGATCTGGGCAGCTGACCCGCGAACTTCCTGTTAAAATCCTAATGGCACACTAAAATAAGGACATACAAAATAAGGTGGTAGCAGTGATGGCATTTGCTTCACAGGAGAATCTGGTGTGTCTATCACAGTACGGATCACATTCATTCATTCATTTCTGCACCATTTATCCGCCCCTACAGGCACTCCAAACGCACTGCCAAGGTTCGGGCTGTTTCCCACCCCAGCAAAGCACGGGCAGCCCAACCCTGTTCCAGAGCGCCCGCAGACCCCAGGGGCCTCAGGGAGGCCCGGTGGGAGAAAGACACCTCGGGATGCCTGCGGATCCTCATGCCCGGTACTCAGGGAGCCCGGGGAAGCACAGCCACGGCCACTGCAGCCGCTTGGGCTGTACCGGACCGTGTCTGCACGGCGGAAGCCAAAGGCGCGGCTCAGCCCCACACGCCGTCCCCCGGGGCAGCCGCAGCGGGTGAGGGGACGCGGCCCAGGGGCGGCCGGGGGCCCGGGGCAGGCGGGAAAGGGAGGGGAGGGCGCGGGGGGTCAGCACAGAGCGCCGGGAGATAGCGGGGAAGCGGGCCGGGACCGGGATGGGACCGCGGCCGGCGAGGGGCGAACGGCCGGGGCGGGCAGGGCCGCGCTCCGCATTTACCACAACGCCGCGGCCTCCAGCGCCGCTCCCGCCCTGCGCGGCCATGTTCCTGCGCGCGCCCGCGCCAGGGGCTGCGGCGGGGCGGGGCCGCGCCGGGCGAGCGCGGGGAGCGGGATGGGGATTTGGGGTAAGGGATGTGGAATTTGGGATGCGGGATGTGGGATTTGGGGTAAGGGATGCGGGATGTGGGATGCGGGATGTGGGATAAGTGCGGGATGTGGGGTGCGGGATGCGAGATGTGGGATTTGAGGTGCGGGATGCGGGATGTGGGGTGTGGGATGCGAGATGTGGGATGAGTGCGGGATGTGGAATTTGGGATGCGGGATGTGGAATTTGAGGTGCGGGTTGCGGAATTTGGGGTGCGGGGTGCGGGATGCTGGGTGTGGGATGCGGGATGTGGGATGAGTGCGGGATGTGGGATTTGGGATGCGGGGTTTGGGGTGCGGGATGTGGGGTGCAGGCTGGAAGCTGTGCAGGTGTAGATACGGTTGGGATGCTGGAAAGGCTTGGGCAGGGCTAACTAAGGGGCCTGGCCTGTCTTAATGGTAATATTAACCTGGTGTGGTTTAAACTGCTGTTTTAACAGGATTTTCTTATGCTTCAGGGAAGAAATAATTAAATTTCCAACAGTTCAGTAATCATACTTCCCATGCTCTCTGTCTTCTGCAGTTGTGCTCCTTCCCACCACGGTGCCCATGCTGGGGCAGGCTGTGCCTTGTTGCCCAATGCCCATGTTGCCTGTGCTCTCTGTGCAGCTGGAGATAAACACATCAAGCACCAGGAACAGCACAGTTTTCTGCCACCCCCTTCCAGTTCTGTCAAAATTATTATTAATATTTTGCTTTCACTGCCTCACAGATGAGAATGAGATTTCTTTTTTATTGGCTAACAGCCTCTCTGTGGATAAAAATAGAGCTTTTCACTTTCTTAAAACTGAAAACTGGTTATAATTTCTAGTACCAATCTGTCCAATATATAGCAGGTAGAATTCTGCCATTCCCATACTAGAAAATATTAAAGGAAGAAAAAGTTGCTTTTAGGGGAGACTTAGGCATAGTGAAATATTCTTAGAGGTACCTGAGGGGCTTTCACCAACCAAGTAGGAAACATTTTGGGCTGGTACACTACTATTCTAGAATGTGGTCATTGACACTTCTGGTCACAACAGATGGATCCAGGGAGCAGTTACAGGTATATCTACACAGGGAGCTTGGTGTCCAATGTGGACTAGTTTTAAAGTACATCCTATCAATGCACTTACATTAGAACTGATAGGATAATTCTTAGGAATCTGGTGTTTAGAAGGCTCCTATAAATTAATCACTAATTAAAATCTGGAGAAGTACTAGACCAGTTGAAGATTATCTTGTGATAAATGCTTTGTTTCTTACATGAAGCCAGGGGTGTTGGCTTTTTGATGAATTAAGGAACTATTCTTTAAAGAACTATTCCTACAATAGACTGCATGTCTGAAAGACAAGGTTTACGAAGTGTCAAAAGTCCACTCCAGAATGTATCTGCCTCAAAGTGGTTCCTGTATACGAAGACTCAAGTGTGCTGGAAAAAAATAGTTCCTGTTCATAGTGCTATAAAACTATAGGTAGTGAATATGATAAACAACATCTGCAGACTTGCGCACACCTACATAAATCAAATACAAATATTTTGGAAAATACATCAGATATTTTCATAATGGACAAAATCCCTAAATAGATTTGCATTTTAATTACATGTCAACATTTCATACAACTATTGAAAAAGAAAGTTTAATGTTTCATCTGATCTTTGGGTTAAATGCTCCTGATTTGTATCCACACTTTTGAGGATTTGAAGACTCTCGTTGTCTGAAAGAATGCCTCCTAAAGCCCCTATTTGCCCTAAAGCTAATGCAGCCAGAATCAGTTACTGCCAAGTTACCAATAAAGCTGCTGTTGCATTTATGTCACAGAGCTAAACTCTATGGATCTGAAGCTAGATTACAGATAGAAACTCAAGTCCACTGCCATTGCTATATGAGGACTGGTTTCTTCTACCTTTCAGACTGTTTGGAATACTATTAACAGAGCTTTCTGTATTTTTTAACCATATTCTTTATCAGACTACTGCAAATATGAGAGATTGTTCTGACTAACTACACAGAAACTTAATGCTTTGAAAAGCATTAACATAAGCAGGACACTTATAAATAAATTTCTCCAGCATTGTGCTGGAAAGGAGATGTTTGCTCTTCCCATCAAAATTGGATGAATGTGTTTGTCAAATCTTTGTTTTGATATTCTTATCTTCCAGCAGTTTTACAGGGCTCGCTTAAGAAGTGTAATGAAGTGTCATATCTTGCTAATAACAATAAATATGAGTAAGGAAATGAAAAACTAGATAAATTTAGCTGGGGTACACTTCGATAATACTGCAGTCATCAGCCACACACCCAACCCATAAAGCTGTTCTCTATGGAAGATTTTTTTCATTGGCACAAAATGCAATACATATTGTTTAGTTTTGTTGCAAATAGACAAATTCATGGTTCTGTGAACTCACAGAAGTAGTAGAAATCAGGATTAATGAGGTTGCATGATGGAAATGAAGCTGCTAGGGATTTTGTTATGGAAAAATGTATACTTACTGAATGTTTACTTTTTTTTTTAACAGTATGAACTGGTATTGAATGGATGAATTTACAGTAGACTTCCAAAACTTATTTTAATTTAAAATATGATTAGTGAAAACATGATATTTGGGGCTTAACTATGAAAAACCCCGTAAATGTTCTGAAGAATGTTCTTAGTATCTTTGTTTAGCTGTTTGTTTATGAACTAAAAATAGGAGGAAAAGAATAAACATTTCTAGATATTCAGCCAGGGGAAATGATCAAAGGGGAGAAGAACAAAGAAAATAAGGGTTGATAATACTAACAAGTAGGACTGGGTAGGTCTGGACACATAGCCAAGAGCCATAAAGGAGCAGATGGAAGAAGCGACACAAAGAGAAACAAAACAGGGTTAAGACTGATATGCAAATCCCCTGTGAATATATTTATATATTTGGCCTTTACACAACTTTATAATAACAATTAGACATCTATTCCTCTCTTACCGTGTTACTGATAAAAGTAGGACATGCCCACCCTTTCACAACTTTAATGTAAAGAAATACTGAAAATAAAAGGTTGGTGGTAGGGACATGCTAAGAAAGCAGTCCAAGGCAAATATTATTATGGAGTTACCTGTAAGCAACCTTTGCAACTGCATTATGTATTCTGCTTCCAAGAAGCTATAACAAACATTTGACAACTTAGTTTAATATGTAAACACCAAAACTAGACAAGAAAAGCATGAAAATCCAGAATATTTCAAGAGGTATGGCTTACCTAGGTAGAAGCTTGGCAATTAGGGGATGAAGTAAGAGCTCTTTTTCTGGTTCTGCCTGTTGCTGCAGCTGTTATGTGAACAGCAGAACTGTAAACAATCTGATCAAGAATAAACTTGCATTTCTTAGTGGTTACAAGGTAAGCTACAACACACACACACCCCCAATTGTGGCAGAGAAAGACATTTTTGGATAAAATGGTTACTGAAAAGATTATTAAAAGCAAAAGTCTAGCATATGTACAGTACTTTAGGGCACATTGGAAACAATTCTGAATTGTTCATATCCAGTTTTAATATATTCCAGAATTTTGAGTTTGTGTGTATTACCTGAGGCAGTGACCCAGTACATAGTGTGGCTGCTGGAGACCCTGAGTGCAGCAGAACATGTCTGGCAGACAGTGTTCCAGACATCTGGGAGAACACGAAGCAGGATTTCAAACCATTCCCCTATAGTCATGGACATAGGGAGACCACAGGAAATGCTGCCCCATTAGGGACAGGGCTAGGAGCATCCTGTGATGTGCAGCATAAGAGATGCACATTGCTCTTTGTGACTCCTGTAGTAGAGCAGGTGACAGAGTGGCACTGCAAGCTGGAATCTGGCTCCTGTCCACCTTCAATTTCAGTGGAATTACCACCATTATCGAGGAATGGGAAAGTTAACTTTGAAGCAGTTGCAGCATCCAAGATCTACAAGGGAAGCTTGGTCACAGTTAACCTGTGCGGAGTCTGTGATTCTGACTTAGGCTTTGAAAATCAACTGGAGTATATTTGATATCAAGAAAATGGCTAAAAGCTGCCATTCAAGATGTTAGTCTGTTTTTTTCAAATATTTATAACCCTCCAATCACTGTTAGGCACTGCTTGACAGAACCCTGAGTTTTGGCTTATTTGGTCTATGATAAACATCTTTAATACAAAACTTCATTTTTGTTTGTTATTAATCTCACTGTGCCAAACTAGAGCAGTGAGAGCTTTGCTTTGCAATTTCCTGGCTCGTGAAGATACCCTTCCTGCTTTTCAGGTTCATGTTATTAATATTGAGTCCTTATAGCTGAAAGAAATGCAAACAGAAATTTCCTCTTGTCCTTCAATACTAGTATAAACTTTATATTCTTTATAATATTATGGAAATATTTGCCCTAACCAGCTATTTAGAGGTATTGACGTTTGAATGATAAAACAGTATTTCCAAGGAATGCTGCTCACATCATATCCTATGACAAATTCATCATGCATGACCATGAAAACTAATCAGAGTTGTGACTATATAGTGGGTCACACCCAATGCAGTGAATTTAACTGTTAAGAGTTTGTTTTCTTTTTAAAGGACGTTGTTCACTTGGCTTCATGCTTCTTTTTAAATTATCTTTTTTCTTAATTAAAAAAAATATAGGAAAGTCTGCCAAACAAAAGAATTCCGAGTCTTAAACAACTAAACTAGTAACAGTTTAAGGGCTTTTTTCCCCCAGAATAGTTCAGTTATCTTTGATGTAATTTTGTATACTTAACAGCTTGCCTAGAATAAACAGTGCAGTAACAAAAGTGTATTGAAAAACAGTCTGGTCTGAGAGAGAGTTCTCCTGCAGCATAGGACAGTGAATGTTCATGGCTGGACAGCCTCTGTGCTCTGTTGTAGCACAGAATGACCTGCTACCCAAGGCTGCTGGAATGCTGGATTTGGACCATTTGTTATTTTATTGTTGGTGTAAAAGACAAATCATTCCTCCAGAGCAAAGAGCAAAATTTGGTTGTTTCTCCCATGTGCAGTGCTTGGGGCCACATGTGGAACACTTACTGGAGTTTTTTCCTCCAAAGAGAGAATTGGTACATTCCTTCCTCAGCTTGAATATGGACCTCAAAGCACACAAGGTTCTTTAAAATGGACCTCAAAGAACAGTTCTAGAGGTACTTGTCCATTTTTACAGCAGCTCTTGGAATTAGAGAATTGAATCAGCTGAATTTTCCATATGGAGACTCTCATCTAGCAAGACTAAATTAATAATTAATTTTAATAATTTTGCTTTTAGACTACTCCATAGCTTTTAAACTATTCCATAGTGCTGTTTAGGCTAAAGTCATAGTTCTAACTTTAGGCACATATATCCTGTATTTAAAAGAGATGGGCTCAAATTGCATGTCAGAAATCCCAAAAATGAGAAACACAGTATAAATGGTTACCAGTGAAAAAGCCAGTTATAAGTCATTTACCATTGCATTTCAAAAACATGCTATGACAAAGACATGAATAAATCATTTTGCTCCAGGGAATAAGTTAAGTGCTTTAAATCTCATTTCTCTTCCTTCAACTCCTACTTTCCAGTTGCTGAAACAAATGAAATGAGAGTTCTTGGAAAACAGATCCTTTTAGTAAACAACAAGAATCTTATTGCATGGTCTTCATGCCCAGATGATCATATTTATTATAACTGTTATTATAAGCACACAAGAGCTCTACTAACAGACAAAATTGTGTCAGGCACTAAGCAAAGAGAGAAAAACACAATCTGTATGACAGATAACTTAACAATCTAAGACAAGAAACAGCAGGCTACAGTGCCAGGGGAGTTCAAGGAAACTGCACAGGTCAGCAAGATAAACCCTTATTTCAGCTCACCAGCAGCTCAGCTGTTGTTAAATTTTTGGTGGGCACTACTGCAAAGGACATTTGAGAAAATATTTGAATACCAAGTTATTCCAGTGTTTGCACGTTTCTGTGAATTTCTTCATGCTGTGGAGTCAATGTCGAGGCTGGCATGGAATAATGAATTAACACCACAGGCTAGTACTAGTGACTGAACAGAAGTTCACACTCCTAGCAGCATCAACAAGACCAGCACATAGCTGCTATTCTGCCTTTCTACAATTATTTGTGGAAGTACAGCCTATTAAAAACTGTGTTTCATAACCTGGTGAAATGGGACTCACATTTATATCAACATCCTTTAAACAGTAAAGAAAAAAAAAAACGTAACAACTGCAACTCACGTTGCATTCCTACCATAATGCCACTTAGCCTGGAAGGTGAAAACCTTCATATTTTTACATAACTTTGCATGACAAGAAGGAGCAGGAGGAAGATTGAGATAGCATGAAAAACTATACAGTCTAGGCATTCATGTGGTGAAGTATACATCCCCATCTTGGATGGCCACTCATGGAAGAAATGGCTGTTCCTGCTTGGCTTGGTCAGGTACTATACTCACCTGGTCCCAGCTGCAAGGCTCAGCAGCTGCCTTGACTATGGGAAATGTCAGATGACTGTAATAACAGGGTTTGCCACTTCTCTCTCCTCTAATTATGTCATTAATATTATAAGCATCCTAAAGCTGAGGATGAAAGTGTGGACTAGGGCATTTATCTAGGATCCTATTAACCTGCATATATGTGACATTTTCTTATCTGAAAGATGTCTGCCTTCATTAAGGCTGAAATTGTTAGATATGTTGTGTTGCCTGAAATGTATGCCAGTGAAAGAACTAGATTTCAGCTTCATGGCAGAGCCATCACAGCAGCAGTTTGCAGTTCCAGTTTTCCACAATAATATACAAGGGTCAGACATGCCCTCCTACGAAAAAAACCCCAACAAAAACTACCTACAGAGACTATGGAAAATGAATTCAGTGGCAAATTTCTCCCATTTTTCCCACTGAATTTTGGTCTCACTGTTTTGTGAGGGGAATGAGGTTATCCCTCTACAATGAAAGTTTTGAAGAACTGTCTCAGGAATACACACAAAGCCCAAAAAGCCACCATGGTCCAAGATGAGCCACATGGAGCCCACATGCTCCAGTCAGAGCTGACGCTTGCTCGAGGCAGCTCCATCGGAGCCATACAATCAGGAACTCCCTCTGTTTGCGGCAATGCCATATCTGATCCCTTCCTTCCTGAATATAAATAGTTTCATTCTCAAGAACAGCCACTGAGATATTCATCATAATTTCACGTTGCTATTTTTAAAAAACAGATACACAGCTTTGTCATGCACAACTTCCAACAGGAAATATTTTCAATTTGTGGGAACATAACTCTTACTGACCAATAGATTATTCATGTCCCATTTTTCATGTTTTATTGTGGTTATACAATTTAATATGGACAATTTAAAATTACTGCTTTTATAATTATGAAGTACTGAAGCATTTTGGTTATAGTCTTGTTATTTTATGGATTATTGGTAACTGACTCGTGAATTTAAAGGATGTTTCAAATGGTAATGCTACTTTTTAGCCTGTGGACAGACTTGTTTCTAGTAATATTTAATAGCTTTTATGAGGGAAAAATTCTATCGAATTGAACAATTGAGTTTATTCACCTTTTTCATTTTGTTATATCAATGGTACATATTAATTCATTCATGAACATTATACTTTCAATTACTGGGATTTCCTGAACATATAGATACAGAGTTACTTTCTTTGGATTCTGTAAATTTATTTTGTCCAAATTCCCAGAGAGAGCTAAAGGGGAAGGGTAAACAGTATTGTCCTTCTACATACATTTTCAATGATTTTCATTATATTTTTTTTTCATAATCAGAGGTGTTGGCAGATCCCACAGAATACACACCAAAAGGGGGTACAGCCCCTCCATAGGAAGCAATCCACGTCTCACGAGGGGAACATGCAGCAGAGCTACCTGCAAAGAGCTATATGAGGCTCAGGAAAAAAACACCACAGCACTGTTGTAAGTCACTAGTGACAGTCCACTCAGCTACAGAAGGACCCTGGCTTTTGTCTCTTCCTCTTCTGTTAAGCAGGAATACTTTTTGCATCCTTTCCCATTCACTTCCTAATTTCCCAGTAATATATTAACATACTTCTGACAATTTTAAAAAGCAGTCATTTCTACTGGTGAGTGATGAATATTTCTAAGTCTGGCCTAGCTGCTTGTCCCAAGTTTTGGGATAGGCCACCACCTATTTTGCATTTCCATAAAGTTAGCACTGATGATAAATGGAAGAACCAAATACAGATCCTAACGTAAATCAGCCAGTCTGCAAGTAAAAGCTGAGAGGGAGGCAGTGGGAATGCATGCTCTTTTGTAATCACATCCTTTTTTTTTCATTTCAAGTCATAAGAAACAGCCTTTACTGATTACACTGAATTTCTTAAAGGGGCATCAAGTACTTCACTAGAAGATAGTATCACATATTATTAAGTACGAATAAT
The DNA here is from genome assembly GCF_029582105.1 of Oenanthe melanoleuca. Classification (NCBI taxonomy): domain Eukaryota; kingdom Metazoa; phylum Chordata; class Aves; order Passeriformes; family Muscicapidae; genus Oenanthe; species Oenanthe melanoleuca. The sequence goes on from NC_079335.1 coordinate 131,951,601, forward strand.
TAAGTGTAGTTTTATTAAAATATACAGTGTGTCAGTCTTTTGAGTTAGAAGTATATTAAAACTACATTTTTCAAATCTGCAGCTTTCTTCCAGCTTACATCCTTCAAAAATAAAAATGATTGCTTAATAATAAGGTAGAAAAAAGAAAATACACATTCCTACTCACCCACACGTTCCTAGTGCATGTCATAGACAAGTACAATATGCACAAGAAATAGAGCCTAGAATCATGGTGAAGTCTTCAAAGACGTTCCCTGACAAATTTAGGAAAGGAATTTAATGTATGCAAACATTTGGCTTTTCATAGTTGATTTCAAATTTTTTACTTTATGCTTTGCTGATGTCAGATAATGATGATGTCACAACAGCTGCTGGTGGTAGTGATTGATACCATACTGAAAGGTTGAAAAAGATTTTTTCTAATCTAAACAGTATCTGTGATTCTATGAAGCAAAGCTTAAGCAGTAGCAAATAAAAACATTTTTTCATTCTATGCAAACAATTGCAATAGTGTACTGACACAGTTTTTGTCTGTCTTGACTCAGATGCTTGTATATTGCTTTCATTCTAACGGTACACACATAATTCCAGTCAAAACACATTTTTCTAATTTAATTCTAGATTTACTGTAGTATTACAGAATTACGTACTTGTAAAATCACACATGTGGTATCTGTATTGTGTGAAGTCTGTATTATTACACATTTCCACATTAAAAATTGGTTTTGGTAACAAAAAGTGAGTATACAAAATGTTATGCAAAAGCCAAGCTGTTTAGAAATACAATCACTCAAGCTTTTAAGTAAAGCACAACATCTCTTTAATATATAGTCCAGAAGCTATTCCATGCTGAAGTTATATTTACCAAGCTGTCTTCAGCAGCCAATTATTTCCCTTTGTTTTGGCTAGGCAAGGAAAGATGTACTCCAAACATATGAAACAGTGTTTTATATGATTTCTGTATGATGTTTATAGAAACCTTAGTAGTTAGTAAAAATTACATAGAATAATAAATTAAATTCATTATTCATACTCAAAGTTTAGTTAAGCATTTTATTTCAAATGTTTTGGGAATTGTACAGATAAGAGTTATACGTAACAACTTTTCTAAGAAGCTGCATACTTAGTATTTCCTTCTAAATAGTTGACAGTAGCATTACAGAGGCACTTCTTGGAGATGCAGGGATAGAGAAAAAGGAGAAAAGAGGCAGTATCTGAACAACAATCCTTACACATTTGCAATGTAGACGTTTTTGTGCTTCTCGATTGCTGCTATGTCATGCTCCAGTTGCTGCAGCTTTAATTCCAGCTCTTCTTTTTGCATTTTCTTGTACCTGGTGTCTGTTATTACTGGAAGAGTCTGAAATGCTCGATTTACTTCCTCCCAGTTCTTTTTCAGTGCCTGGTGCCGTTACATGAAAAGGAAATACAAGAGAAAAACTTAAAGTAAGAACAATATGAACATAAACTACTTGATTTTTTAAATTTATGTTACATTTCCTAAGTGTCACTGCAATGTAAAAATAATAGATAAGTACATTAATACTGTGTAATCATCTTAATTGGACCAAATTAACTAAATCCTTAAGACTTACAACACTTGGAACTCTAGCCAAAATTCAGCATCAGTTTCAGGCCATTTCACCACCAGCTTAATTTTCTCTAACCAAGACTTTGTTCAGACCACAGTCACTAAACTGGTTCCACAATACTATAACTTCCATAAACTAATTTGAAAAAATTCTGAATAATTGCATTCCTTTTCTAATCTATATTTACAGGAACAACTGTAAGCAATTTATTTATCGTTTGGACTAAAAATCCTAACTGTCATTGACCCTATCAACAGTAATTTCAGTAACTACTTCCTCTCTTGAATGCTGCTGTGCAAAGAATTACCTTTCTAGGTAAAGCAAACCGTATCCTCCATACATAAAACCTTGAGACTAAAATAATACATAAAAAAATTTTAAATGCTATACTCCAAAATTTATTCATTAACCTGTTAAGTCGTCATCAGAGAAAGCACTTTTATCCACCAATAAACACTGAAAGGAACCAGACTGTGGTAGAAAAATAAAATCTAAATCTTGTCTTTATATGCTTCTTAAAATTACCACAACTATTACTCTTACTTTCTCTCCTCAAAAGTAAAATCAAAATCTACACATTCTATCCACATGTATGTGAGGATTTAGTAGAGTTTATCTGTGCATGAAATGTCCCATGAAAACTATGTGGCTGAACTTAATAATCACAACTAACAAGGCAATGAGACAGCAATGAGTAAATAACACATCCATCAGTGAGAGAACACTTCTCCAAAATGTTCATGGCTCTCAGTTCTACACCTTAGAGTATCACAAAGTATCTTCAAAAATAAAGAAGTGAAGTTACACTCTTGGGAACCAAAGTTTTAATCTCTTCTTCACAACTAAAACTGGATTCAATTGGCACACTGATTTTATGGCACACTGTGATTTCCAACCTCATGTCCTCCAATATTATTACACACTTTTCTCACAGTCTTGCTAACTGATGAACATAATGAATTTAAATTTAGAGGGTTTATTTTTATATGTATTTGATTTGAAGATTGTTGTTTCTATTTCAGAACTCAAGGGCTCTTGTGCTTAGAAACTTGTCTTTTGTTGACTGTATAAATTGATTTAGAGAAAAAAAATGAATTCTCCTGCCAACACCAAGAAAAATGTAATCTTTAATATGAACTAATATTTTAACAATTTAAACCAGTGTATTTATTGCATAGCAATTCATGCTCATATTCATATTATGAATATTTCATATCAAGCATCTAAGTGTTCTTCATAAAAGTTATTCCAACAATCTTCATATACAAATGTCTACGTAAGCTTAAAAACCCTACTGCTACATGTGAAACATAGAGCAACAAGGATATTTATCTACTGTCTTGTAATAATACTTGTCTTTGCTACTCAAGGCTGTAAAGTACTTTGATAAGGTTCATAGTCTACCAGGCATCAGGTACAGTTTACAAATATATAAATAATAGAAAAATAAATCTCATCTTTTCAAAAAGTTCCATAGAAGAGTCATTCATAGATTCTTCAAATAATTTGTACAAATTCAAATAATCTTATTTGTGTACATTAGTAAGAACTGGCTTGGAAATAATTGAAAACAGTGAATTTCATAGCTCCTCCAACAATGTAATATACTGACCACTGTAGCTAGATCACAAGCTGAATACCCACTCTATATATGGAATTCTAATACATGCTGGATCAGTGAGAAATATGTATTGCATTTTTCAACATTCTCTTTTATTCTCATAAAATTCCAACCAAAATAAGCACAATGAAGAGTTCAAAAAATGTTGGCACAAATTACTTCCCTTTATTTTTGTAAGGTCATGAGGCTTGATTTTGGTCTCAGGCACCTACTGCCACGTATTATTTCAAATCAGATAGTGCACATGTGTTCACTAGCAATGTCAATTATTTTAAAGTACAGAAATTCTCATATGTCTACAGCTGAGCACTGGGTAAAAGCCACATACCCTGGGGACACTAATTCCTCCTGACAATATAACTGTATAAGTAAGCCCATGGAAGTGCAAATGCTTTTGACGGAAAAAAAATTAAAATAAATACTGAGTTAGTAAAAAATCTAAAAACTTTAAAAATAAAATAAAAATAATCCAGCAATAAAAACTGTGTGAAAGACAGTATCCAGAACAACTTGATAAAATAAAAAAATTTCAGTCATAGTTCTATAACTATATTGCAATTTAATTCTGTTTTCTTTTTTTGCCACATTTTAAAGAAAGTCATTATGTTTTAATCAGTGAGGTCACAATGTGAAGATAGAAACTGCCAATAAAAGGAGCAATATTCTGCATTAGGAAAAAAACTGTATTTCTCCATTACTAAGTGTCACTGAATCTATACTGGTGATTTTCTGCTCTTTGAAGTTTCACTGAAATTCTGAGTCATTAAGGTGGATAAGAACCAAAGAGAATTGAAAACTGGATTAAAACTGTAGCTAGAGCAGTTCCTTTCAGTTGTATACAACTGTTCTACAGCTCCATCTAGTGAAAAAGTAGCCAACTAATTCGTCACACTTAAAAAACCAAAAAAAGTATACTTTCATTATTATATGGACTTACATTACCTTATTTAATCTTTTGGACTGCTAATCTTTTGTTTCTAATTACACTAAATCAAAATATGCACCTTCAGAATATTTGTCCTTTCTTCTTCAGATAGAGTTTTCATGGCTTTCTTCTTAAGTTCCGCCAAAACACTGGCCTGATATTCCTCCTCCGCTCTCTTCATTTCTTCATTTCTCCGTGTCACATATTTGGGTATAACACCATAATTCTATAAGGAGAGGGAAGAAGTTCCATATATGTGCTTTTAAGAAGGAAACATGTCATCCATACATTTGTGAAAATAGCTTGAAATGACAATTTCTGCTACTGAGCACTAAAATCCTAAATCACCATGTTCTTGAAAGTGCCAAACTTGATTATCTTTGTAGCCTGAGAAAAACATATAAAAAATTCCCTTCAATTTCTTTTCACAACCTTAGAAGACAGTAGAACCCAGAAAGCAAAATGTCTATTTAAAAGAACTGATGGTTGAGCAAGGAGCTTGAAACCTGTTCATAACAGTGAGCTATTTCACATTTTTATACAGTGTCAGATTCTATGATTGGAAACATTCCTTAGAGAATTTCCTTGAGAGGTCTTCCTGTATCCTGATTTTTGCTGAATATTGCAACATATACATACATGAAAATTGGACTAGTTAATATCCCATACTGATGTGTTTCTGTGAGGAAAAAAAAAACCTTCTGAATATCCCAGACACATCTATTTTGCCTTAGCCTTTGTAAAAGGAAGCTCCTCTAGCCAGAAAATATGAGAGGCTACTTTCTTTCTACTAAATGCAAAATTATTCACTAAGCTTTTAGTGTCAGGTAGCACCATGACTAGCATTGTTTATATACATGTTTAGCCATGGAAAAGTACTGCAAGGGCTTCGGGTTCTTTCTGGCATCTTCTCTGTCATGAGTTATGTCTTATGACATCTCTTAATGCTCTGTCATGGGCTACATGGGTACATCTGGGTAGGGGATGGACCATTCTTGTGCACAGGGGAGGTTGTCCTTAAAAGCATGTCAGCTCTCCCAAGCTCTTTGCTTTCCAGAGCTGTCTCACATGGAGTCCTACTTACCAGTTACCCTCAATAAGCTGCAGTTTGCTCTCCTGAGCAGTCAGTAGGCTGGCTCCCTGAACAGGAAAGGGTCTGGAGCTGCTACATGGTCTGTGCCACCCAGACTACAACTGATTATCACACCCCTGAACAATTCTTCCTCCTTTGTAAGTAGCAGAACCAGAAGAGCATGACCATTGGTTGGCTCATTCACTATCTGTGAACAAAGCTTTTGCTGACATGCTCCAGGAAACTTTTTGGATTGTTCTCATCCCATTGCATTATCCTTCCAGCAAATACCAAGGAGAGTGAAGTCTTCCTTAAGAAGCTGCATCATGATCTGAAGATTTTCTCCAGTTGCTTAAAGAGATTTTCATCCAGTTCCTCACCTTTTTGTGCTCCATAATAAACACATTTTTGACAGTTGCTGGCCTTTTCTCTGATCCTTACTCACAGGCTCAACCAGCCTGTTGCCAATTTCACAGAAGAACTCCATAAATTTGAACAGCTCTTTCATTCAAATGGCAACCCTCCTTCTCTTCTTCCCTGTCTGTCTTTTCTAAGCAGCAAACATTCATTCATCACAGAATTCCATGTCTCCCCATTAGACACTCCCTGGGTTCCCAATGCAAGACATATGCCATTGCTTTAGAACTATCATTCTGCAAATTTGTTTGGCTGACATCATAAGCAAATGAAAACAGGAAAGGCAGGGCACAAATCTAGTGCCAGTGATTTCTTTTTGATGAATTCAAGAGGTCTAATACGAACAGCCATGGTATCTATGCAACAGTGAAGCCAAAATAGGCATTACAAATAGTATTCCCAATATAATATAATAAAACATACCTTTTTTCTAATGTATTTTGGAAAAAGTCCTGAAGGTTCAAGGAGATATTTATCTCCCTGTCTTGTATCAACACAAAAATGTCGAGGCTTTTTGGGCTTCCCTCTGATAACATCAACTGCATTTTTATATATAAAATTCTTTTTAATGCGAATAACTGGGTGGTATGTCCTCCCTGGCACTGATAATGGAAGCAATTTTTCACCCTCCTGTTCTTTTTTTTCTGTGAATAGAGCATGCAAACATTCTCAGCAATAAATCTGAAGCAATTTGCAATTTCATATTATTACACTTTTGAAAAGGGAAAAACTATGTAAAGAATTACATAAAAATAGAACCCAACAGCATCTACAATGAAAGAACTGCCTGTCAATGAACTGTGATCTGTTTGTCTGGCCTAACAGAAGTTTTATAACCTAGGAAATACTATGTTGTTTCAGATGGGTTTCCCTTATATGTCACTCATTTCCTCTTAATTGCAGTAGTACAGGCCTTTCTTCAAATGTAATTATAACTACTAGAGGTGCTCATTGTTAGAGCCCTTGGGCAATAATAGTACCATCCAGTCTCACCTGGGGCATCCACCCTGCCCCCTCCTTGGGATCAGGAACCCCATTTCACCTGTCAATACCTGGATGAGCTGTCTCAGTCATGGCTGCCCCAGTCCTGCTCCTGAAGAGCTATGTGGAATCAGTGGAGGGACCTGGCCTGTAAACTTACACTGATGGTCAGTGGGCCACTGACAGGACAGACTTTCCTCACCACCCCGCTCTGCTGGCCAGCCTGACATGGTGGCACTGCACTCTCTTGATGAGATCTTTGCTCAGCCTGCATTGTGGCTGCCCTCAATGTCTGACTCTCCTTAGGGAAGAGCCCCACTCTTGCTGCTCCCTAATCCTTGTAAAAAGCCTCTTACAATTCTTTATCCAGAGAATATAGAAACTTTTCCATTTTAGTGTAGTCTTTTCTCCAAGGCACCAAGAGAAATTCAATAGTACCCTGAGTAGTCTCACTTATAGTGAGTGATTAAGAATAATTATTTCCCATCATATTTCATGCTAGACATAACTCTAATTCATGATCATTACTAGAAATAAAAAAAAAACTTGATCCAAGTTGTCTGAGTTCATGTTCTTCTTCAGCAGTAAATAAGTGTAATATCACAAATGACAAAGCTCATTCCTACAACAGCTAGTTTCCTGATACTGACCTCACAAACCAGTACCTTGTTTTTACAACTGGATAGTGGCCATAACTTAGTACTGTAGGACACAAAAACTAAACTCTCCACCGTAAAAAAATATATTACATTGCATATTTTCTATCTACACTTACTTGGTGCTAGCTTGGGCTCCTTGGAACGTTTCTGCAGAAAATCATTTGGAGATGGCACTGCAACTTTTGCTGGCCCCATAGTTTTCCACTGAGATTTATTTTTCTCTGCTTCACGTCTCACAAGTTCGCTATATTTGGATATATACCTTAGAGGTTAAAAAATGCCATAAAGAAGTTAAAGGTCAGAAAAATATTCAAAATAGTTCTTCAAAGAATATAATTCTTTGCAGTAGTTTGTGGTGAAAGCCTGATCTGTTTTGTTTTGTACTCTCTCCCAAATAAAGACCATCATTCACATAGCCTCCATGCTAAGGCTAAACCTAGTAGTACACTGACAAATCAGTTTTCTGGTTCTGAAGTTAGCTTGCTTCTTCCTTCTGCTCTTGTGTCTCTGAGGTCAGGACTATCACACTTGGGGAAATAAACACCAAATATCAACGCTGAACACAGTCATTCCAAAATCCAACAAAACCTACATTTTGGAAATAAACTTGAATATTCTGTTGGAGTCAGGTTTAATATAAATGCAGATGACCATGGCTTAAGGCTGTGAGAAAACTTTTCAATAGTGGTGAGTAAAAAAATCACTCTTAGAATCTTTCAGTTCTAGTATGTTCCTTATTGCCAGAAAGTTCTCTGCTTCCCTTGTCATCATTGGTTCCTTTTTGCTGCAATAATTTTAATATTCCTAATTGCCCTTCCCTATTGGACCTCCTCCCTAAACCTCGCCCTAATTCCACCCCTCCTGCAAGTTTATAAATACCCCTGACATGCCCTAACACCTGCTTTAGTCCATTTGCCCTTGTGGATAGAACTAGCCTCCCTGTACCATCTTTCCCAGTTCATTCAGTACAAACTGTTGGCCTTACTATCTGTTGTTTTCTAGTATTAAAGTTTTTTAGTTCCCAAACAATCGAGTCAGATTCTCTTTCTACATAAAATTGCTGAGTTCAGTGCAGCCTCCAGCCCTATAGCCAGGCTAGGAAGAAAGATCAGAGGCTACAGTATTGCTTGCGTGAATTCCTTTTGGTACATGGTGTGATTCTTAGTGTGTCCTGTGCAGGGCCAGGAGCTGGACACAATGATCCTGATGGCTCCTTTCCAACTCAGCATATTCTATGATTCTATATGATTTATGCTTGAGAAAAGATGCCAAATGTAGTCAAGAATTGTACAGGATGTCCTTGATCATCAGTTTTTCTTATTACTGTCCACTGTATCTGTATCACTGTCTCAATGTTCCAGATGAACCACTTGCTACAAACTCTTATGACAGATGAGATGGGTGACTGCTTTGAAATAGCACAGCACACTGCAGATTCCTTATATTACACAGGTAGGAGCTGCGATCCTGAACAATGGTAATCAGTGGTGGGTTTGGCACTGAAACAGTTGATGTGAAAATCAGTAAGGGCTCAGACATGAAAAGCTGTATGAACATGGTATGCACACACTGCTGTTTCGGTCTAATGGTGCATATGGCATGATAACTTCTGCTTTAATCAAAATCTTCAAAAGAAACCAAACACTGATCATTAGCTGATTGGCAACATCTTGCCTCTCTCTGAAGGACTGAGCTGTCACAGATGTTTGCCTGAGGAAGCAGAACTGCCTGCTTCTGAAGCGAAGGCTCCCTCACTGTACTTTTATAATTTTATAATTTTGTAAGTCCATCCTCAGGAAACATGTAATATTAATTTATGGTAGACAAAAGCTTATGAAAAGCTGTGCTTCTTTTACAGAAAAAAACGTGTATGAAAAAAACTATGCCATGTTTTCAAGTAAGGATAAAAAAGAAGAACAAAAAGGATTACATCTAGTGCAGCCCATGGAAATACTGAAATAGGAAGAAAGAAACCATATAATCATGGGCCACTGAATATGTATCACAGTAGCAACACTGATGAAAGCTCTTGTCTGTAAGCTGCAAATGTCTGATAGACGTTTTTGTACTTGATCATAACATGTCAGAGGACTTCATTAAAATTGTGGAGTTATTTTGCCTTTTGCAGATTTGGTCTCCAAAATCCAGAGAGAGGATTATCTGTATAAGATTATATATACTTTCTGAAATACTTCCAATTATAAAGAGTGAAGTTTTATTTATTTTTTTCTTTTAAATTCATGGCAAACAGCTATAGACATTGCACAAACCCACCAAACTGATAAATAACAGTATTCCTCACCATTTCCTAGAAGTGGCAACATAAGAACATGAGAGAGAAAGGCATTAACTTTATGTAAATTTTGACCTAGTGGGGTTCACAGTCTTGGAATGAGAAAAAGAATGAAAAGACACTGAGTTTTGAACATACTGGCATGAGGTAAATATATCATTTGTAGACAGCTATAGAGATTCCTTTGCACAAAGAGATGGGGGATCTGTTATCTTTTCAGTGACTTTCCAGACCAAGAAAGTGGCTCAATATCACAGGTTAGAGTTGCAAGAAGAAAACATGGTTATGGGGAACATCAGAATCTAATCTGTTCATCATTTAGCAAGGGAGAAAGACAGTACAGCTCTAAGAAGACAGAAGAAGATGACACCTATTCCTTAGGTGTCATCTTGGGATATCGAAGTTGGGGAATATGAGAATGTTTGCTGTGGTCTCATGAGCAGTATCAGTCAACTGAGAGTGAAATATATATGATTTCATTTGGAAAAAAAACCCCATGCAACAAAGTAGATTTTGTATGCATTAGTTAAAACTGGTCAAATCACACTATTAACCAAGTTCAATAGTCCTGTTACCAGCTGAATATTTGTCATATTGTGAACCTAAGCAGCAAGTGTGGTGACAACAGAAGTCAATGAGATCAGAAGGGGATTTAGTAAGATTATATCTAAGCCAAGGAATCTGTTGTCTTAACTGAATTTAATGGTCATGGAGTATCTAAATCTCTGAATGGTATTAAGTCAGGAATGGATTTAATGTGCATGCCTTGCTATATTGTCCTTTCACCTTCCTATGTCTTCAAAAGTATCTCTGTGCAAAACTATATCCATTCAGAATGAAAAAAAAACCAAAATTTAAAACTCTACTTTTACATAAGACTCAGAACTAGGAATCTCACAAGTCTGAATCCTTTTACCTGAAACAGGATAACTATCTTTGTTCTAATTAGTGTCACTGATACATCTATTTGTTTTCAAGCTATTGATTTACAACCTACCCTTTCACTAAAGATGTAAGTGTAACAGTCTTTTATACAAATAGGGACTTGAAAAAAACAACATGTCTGCATAATTCTTGGCAAAAGGCCTTTTCTTGTATTTTTAAGGCAAGAAGGAAGGGAGGCAAAAAAAAAAAAAAACTATGTCAGAGGACACACCTGAAACAGAAAGTATGGAAACTGGAAAGCCCACCTTTTCAGCTGCTGAGTATTTGCTAAGTGCAAATAACAAAGATGTAATGTAATTCCTGTGCACAGAAGGAATGCTATGTAAATTATGAACTAACAAGATGTCACTGAAGGCACCAAACTTAATCATCACTTCTTGTAGCAGACTGCAAACCTGCAAATCACAGAATCAAATAAGTTGGAAAATACCTCTGAATTATCAAGTCCAACACCATCTTGTCAACTAGACAAGCATTGAGTGCCACATCCACCATTTCCTTAAACACCTCCAGGGATAGGGACTCCACCATTTTCCTGGGCAGCCCATTCCAGTACCTAATCACCCTTTATTGTGAAGAATCTCTTCCATTATAATGTCCAATCTAAACCTGCCCTGGTGCAGCTGAGGCCAAGGTCGCTAACTGCCTAGGGAAAAAGACCGATCCCCACCTGGCTGCACCCTCCTTTCAGGAGTTGTAGAGAAGTCACCCCTGAGCCTCCTTTACTCCAGACTAAACACCCCCAGCTCCCTCAGCTGCTCCTCATCGGACTTGTGCTCCAGCCCTCTCACCAGGTTCGCTGCCCTTCTCTGGACACACTCCAGCACCTCAGTGTCCTTCCTGATGTTAGTGACTCGTTACGAGGAGGAGCAACTATCCAAAAACTAGTTTGTTTGGGTTTTTTTTAAATACCTGTTACCCATGAGATGCACTGCCTTGCCAGAAGCAGCCACCCTGCCTGCAGGTAGCTCCATCACACTCACGTACCTGGCAGGTTTGCCGGGCTGCGCCGGCTGGGGCGGGGGGCCAGAGGCGCCCTCCTGGGCACTCTGCGTGGCCATGCTCCCGCCGCGGAGCCGGGCACGGGGAAGCGCCTTCCTGCTCGTGGGACTCTGGACACGGGGAACTCTGCCCACTGGGGGCTCGCCTGATCAGGGGAAGCGCCGCCTGGCCGAGGGGCTCAGGCGGCTGTTGTCAGTTACCGGGGAAACCCGTCAGGCGGAACGGCGCCATGAGGGGCGGCGCCTGCGCTGCCACCTGCCCCAGCGCCGGGCGCCGAACGGCCGCGCAGGCGCAGCTCTGCCGGTGCCGCGGGGGGAGCGGGGCGCGCCGGGCCGTTGGACTGCGCGTGCGCGTGCGCGGCACCTGCGGCAGCGGTCCCGCCCCGCCGGTACGTGCGCGCGCCGCGCTGAGGGCGCCGGGGGGCGGGGGTGGAACCCGGCCGGGACACGGGGCGCGGGACGGGACGGGACGGGACGGGACGGGACGGGACGGGACGGGACAGGACGGGACAGGACAGGGCGAGCGGAGGTGGCAGCCGCGCCGGCCTCGTGGGTGGGTGGGTGAGTGAGTGGCTGGCTGGCTGGCTGGGCGCGGTTCGGTCCATCCGGCTCCCTCCCTGCTCCCACCCGCGCTTTGACTCCTTCAGGGAGCCGCTGCAGGAACTTGGTTTGGGGGCTGGTCTCGTGTCTATCCAAGTTACAAGGCCCAGTTTTCGCTGGAGCGCCTGTCACCGGTTGTGGTTGTTAATATTGTGGGTCACGGTTAAAGCTCCGTGCCGAGCTAATAGCCAATAGCCAAGCAGAATGTCACTGAAGATACGGGTGTAAGCTCTGCTGCAACAACCCCACCCTTTCGTATCTAAAGTGGGGTGGGTGGATTATTTGAGCTGGTTTTACTGTTAAAGTTTTGCCAGTGGACAAAAAATTATTTCAAATAAATGGGTTGTATTCAATTCTTGCAGCATTCTATGTACATGTACTTTATGTGGGTGAGTGCAAAACGCAAGTTGATTTTAAACAATACCTATGGCCTAAATTCATAAGGCAGCCCAGATGTTACAGCCTTTATTTGTGTAATGCACAGTAACTGACTGCAGGTCAAAGTTAACCTGTAGGGGAGCAGGACGTGGCAGGCAGGACTCAGTGCTTGGCATGGTTTTCACTCCCTTAGTACACACGCACAATGTTAGCAGTGATTCTTACATTCAAGAAATAAAGTAATCTAAAATATACTGGGTTTGGCTTTATTTACTCCTGAATCTAACTTTTTTACATCTGCAAGTTTAATATGAAGGTTTCTTTCTGTCCTTAAAAGGAATATATACATATTTATATATGCACTAGAGTGCTTACTATTGCAGTACACTTTTAGAGCAATACTGGATATTACAAATACTCTGCGGTTTTTTCCTTTTATTAAGTGTTTATAAGGGTTTTTAATTGAAGATTTATATTGTAATAGATATTACATTATTGTGTCTACACAGGATGATCCCCTTATACTTTACAATGATTGAGGGAAAAAACCTGGACACTGTGATATGCCCATCTTTACTCTGCTTTGTAATTACAGCATATCCTCCAGGTCACAGCACTGGGTGCAAACACAGAGGTTTACTATTTTAAGTTGTTTTTCCATAGAAGTGAGCAAATGCTCTTCCCTTTGTACCCCTTGCAGTTTCAGGGAGATTTTGAGAGTCTTTCCCCTTTTGCTCTCAATATTGCAGACAGATAATGTGCTCCAATTAGTGCTGATATTGGTGTTTATTTCTTTAAGTAAACAAAGCCCAATGTTGAGAGTTTCTTGCTTTGTTGGAAATCTATCCTTTTTAGTTACTTTTTTTATTGGTAGAGGGTCCTCATGATTTCTCTCTGTCTGTCTGTCTGTCTTTCTCTCTTCCCCTCTCTATCCCCACATTACATTCAATACAATTTCAGTATAGGAGTTCTTCAAAAATCCCTTGTTTGGTTTCCATCCCTTCAGAAGAGATTTGAATGCAACTCATCCAGCCTTGCTGTTGCACAAGACTGTGAGTTATTTGTGTATTTAAGTGGGTCTTGCATTTGATTTTTTTAGAAAGAAAGGATAAAAAAAAATTTTTTTGGGACGTGAAACAAATGCATACTTTGTTAACATTTTGATTACAAGAAGGTAATCAAGTTAATTGTTACTTATAAATGTGTAGTTAAAAGCAAGTCTTCTAGAAGAAAAACTAATTGAACTTGAATTCCTATTAGGAATATTATTTGCAAACAGTATTATAGTGTTAGGCTTGGATGTCTTTTTTACCTTGAGGATATAGACTTTTTGAAGTTGAATTTGTCAGTAGAAAAAAGCTGGAACTGTGCAGGAGAGGGGAATGAGTCTTACTCTGAAAAATACCTCCTTGACACTGATGGGGTCATAGCTGGATTATGTTTGAAGTCTTGTTCTAAATTTTCTATCTTAGAGGGTTTTTTTTCTTAGATATTTGCTGAAGGACTAGTTACTGTTTGTTTTTTTTTTTTGTTTTTTTTTTTGTTTTTTTGTTTTCTTTCTGAAGCAGTTAAGTGGATTGTCAAGTTGCCTTGGAAAAAAGCCCACAATAATTCATCAGAAGATGTTTCACATTTTTCAATATCAGCCTTTAAGACTAATAACCCAAAACAGTCTTTCTAGCATATGCTTAAAACTGATGCTTTCAAGACCTGTTGCATTTGCACAGATATGGAAGTCATGGTTCTCAAGTCATTCTCTTCTTGGAAAGAAAAATATTATCCTGATGGGACCTCCAGGTGCTGGGAAAACAACGACTGGGAGAATAGTAGGCCAGAAACTGAATTGCCCTGTCATAGACATAGATGATGATGTCCTTGAAACAACCTGGAATATGAGTGTGTCAGAAAAACTGCAGGATGTTGGTACTGATGAATTTCTAGAGGAGGAAGGAAAAGCTCTGTTGAAGTTCTCAGCATCTGGAAGTGTAATTTCCCTTACTGGGTCCAATCCAATGCATGCTGCTGGCATGCAGCACATAAAGAAAAATGGAATAGTAGTGTATCTGGATGTGCCCACAGCAGTCATTATGAGCAGGCTGCAGTCAAAGGGAACGGATCGTATTGTGGGCCTATCTCCTGGTATTTCTCTCAAAGATGTACTTCAGTTCAGAAAACAGTTCTACAAAAGGTGGTTTGACATCCGTGTTCTTTGTGGAGGGGATGTTGCACCAGAGGTTGTAGCAGAAAAGGTACTCGATGCTGTGAAGAGATACCAAGACTCAGAACTGGAAACTTTCATTTCAACAAGGTCTAGTAGGTCTGGAAGGAGTAAAGAAGAAGACTCTCATAAATTGTATTTCAGTGATGTTGTTACTCAGGGCTTAGCCCTTGATGGAGGACTCTTTGTTCCTGAGAGAGGACTTCCAAAATTCACTGCTGAAGAATGGCAAGGTCTGATAGAAGCAACTTACATTGAAAGAGCACAGGTGATACTGGAAAGATGCATACATCCTGCTGATATTCCTGCTTCTAAGCTGGCAGAAATTATTGAAACTGCATATGGAGAAAACTTTAGTTGTTCTAAAGTTGCCCCAGTTAGACATCTGGCAGGCAATCAGTTCCTTCTTGAGTTATTTCATGGACCAACAGCATCATTTAAAGATTTTGCATTACAGTTGGTGCCACATTTATTTGCCTACTGCATTCCCAGAAGCTGCAATTACTTAATTCTGGTAGCTACTTCTGGGGACACAGGGAGTGCTGTTCTAGATGGCTTTAGTCGTCTCCATGACACTGACAAACAGAGAATTGCTGTGGTGAATTTTTTTCCTGAGGATGGAGTAAGCCCAATTCAAAAATCACAAATGATTGGCTGTCAGAAGGAAAATGCGTGGTCAGTGGGTGTCAAATCTGATTTTGATTTTTGCCAGACAGCTATAAAGCAAATCTTTACTAATTCTGATTTTACTGGCTTTCTTACAGTAGAATATGGAACAGCTTTAGCTGCAGCAAATTCCATAAACTGGGCACGACTGCTTCCTCAGATAGTTTATCATGCCTCTGCATACCTTGATCTCGTTCATCAAGGTATTATTTCTTTTGGAAGCCCTGTAGATATTTGCATTCCTACAGGAAACTTTGGCAACATGTTAGCTGCTTTCTATGCTAAAATGATGGGAATTCCTATTAGAAAATGTATTTGTGCTTCCAATGAAAACAATGTTTTGACTGACTTCATAAGAACAGGTGTTTATGATTTGAGGGGAAGAAAATTGATTTCCAGTTTTTCACCAGCAGTAGATATTTTGAAGTCCTCCAATCTTGAGCGATACTTACACCTGATCGCTAATGAAGATGGGCAGCTGGTGACACAATTATTTAATCAACTGGAAAATCAGGGCCACTTCCAGCTGCAGAAAAATCTACTTGGAAAGCTTCAGCAGGACTTCGTGGCTGGCTGGTGCTCTGATGAGGACTGTCTGGCTGCCATTCACTCTGTGTACAGTACTACAGGATATATTTTGGATACACACACAGCTGTTGCTAAAGTAGTTGCAGATCGATTACAAGACAGAACTTGCCCAATTATTATTTCATCTACAGCTCATTATTCTAAGTTTGCACCTGCTATCTTGAGGGCCTTGAGGATTACAGAAATAAATCAGAATCCATTAAGTCAGCTTCACTTGCTGAGTTCTTACAGCGCTCTGCCTCCAATCCACTGGGGCCTATTAGAGACCCTGAAAAAGACAGGAAATGGGGACCACCAGGTCTGTGCTGCTGATATGAGTGTGCTGATGTCCCATATAGAAACCTTAATTCAAAATCATTTTATGAAAGTTTTTTGAGCAGCTGATCCAATGTCCACAATTGCAATACCTTCTTAACAAGCTGCATGCTTTACTAAAGCCATCATTCATCTGGCCTGTGTCCAGTCCACAGCATATCTCACAGTTTTATATTCAGTTGTCAAGCTTTCAACAGTATTTTTAAGTAACATGTGTGAGATTTCTAGTGGCGGTGAAAGGTTGTGAATCGAGAGTGTAAAGAGCTGGAATACCATTTTGCAAATCAGACACAGTAGAGATCCAGCAGTGCTGGCTTTCCTCAGCAGTGCTGTCTCCTTCACAAGGCTGAAGCATCCTCGATGGAAGGAGGCAGATAATGAAGTCTGACCTTTCTGGAACTAATGGCTCTGCTTTTGTTGCAATAATGGTGTGAACCTTTGGTCAGTGGATGTTTAATTAAACTTTAGCTCATTTCACTTGGGGTACTGAAACATAATAAGATAATATGATGGTGTTCATATGTTACTAATGAGGGTTGATTTCACTATAAAGTATCGTATTGTTAATCCTTGAACCAGTGAATTTTGTGATATATTATTTTCTTATATAATGTTTTTTATGTATTGTGTGGCCAGTGTCTAAGTAGAAAAAACCTGGTCATTTTGTTTTTAACACCTTTTCCTCCCAAATATTTTCCTGTGTCAAATAGACTACTTAATTCAATATTTTTAATATAGTTGAAATGTGACTCTTCCTCCAGTGTCTTGTAGTCTCTTTCCTAGATGTTTTTTATTTGAACTTTCAACTTTAGAATCCTTTTTTATACTTTAGAAGAATCTGATATTGGTAACAGCTGTCTTATTAAATAAGAACCAGACTTCACCATTTATTTTTATATATTTTTTGTATTGTGTTTTATCTTTGAGATCATTTAGCTTTTGTTGTTCTAATAACTTCTGTTTTCATATTTTTCTTAAGTTAATTTCCTTGATGTTCTATTCTATTCATGCTTTGCATGAATTAGTGTAAGAAAGAAGCTTCCCAAATTACTTGGCATCTCATCAAGGAATGTGAAAGATGAATTCCAGTGTGATAGCATCAGAAGTGTTCATTATGTAACCCAAAATACATCTGTGTGGTTTTGATAATGACAGACTCTTTGCTGGGTTTTTTTCCTGAAGAAAAAAATAGACTGGATTGTCCTAGGAGATCATGTGGTAATGGACAAATGTATTTTACTAATTGAAGATTATATTTTGCAAGGTGTAAACTACATTTCATATTATGAGAAATGGTAAAATGATGTACTGAAAGTTTTGAGTGGCATGCAGTTAGAGCTAAAGAGCTAAGAGTCAAATGTAAGGATATAGTTATAAGAAGCTGTGTTTCCCACTAAGATTCAAATAATCTGGTAATTGATAATATTTTTTTTGCCTTTTCAATGGGCAACATTTCCTACATGTCGAGATTCTCTTGGGGCTTTGAACTGTTGCCATATCCTTCAGCTTCCTCTGTGTGCCTGCTTGTACTTTTTGCCACACTAGAAGTGAGCAAGACACCATCTCACAAACTATATTAAAGAATTGTCATTTCTTCCAGCATAAGGTAAAAGTGTTAAGCGTGATGTGCATTTGCCACTGTGAATACATCTACAGTATCATTAAATGTAGCTGAGAATGTGGGTGTGACACAGTAGCTTTCTAGATTCCCCCATTCTTTGACACTTTTTTAGTATCTTTCTAGCTCTTTGCTCAAACCTCATTCGCTATTTCTGTGTAACTTTGAAAAATAACTTTTGTTTTCATGGAATTGTGAGCAGACCAGGTTGGAAGTGACCTGAAAACATCACCTGGGTGAACCTTTTTTGACAAAGGGAGCCTAGATGAGATTATCTAGCACCCTGTCCAGTTATGTCTTAAAAACTTCCAGCAATGGAGACTCTTCCACATCCCTGGGGAGATTGTTCCAGTGATTGAGTGTTCTCACTGGAAAAATTTCTTATACCAAGATGGACCTTCTGCTGGTGCAACTTTCTCCTTGTCATCTCTGTATGGCTCGTTGTGAAGAGAGAGCCTCCTATCTCTTCCTAACCACCACTGGAGTATTGGACAACTGTGCTGAAGTGCCCACTGAACCTCCTGTAGTATGAAAAGATCTAACTCCTTCAGTGTCCTCATAGGGCAGGGGAATTTTCATCATTTTCCAAATATGACAGGGGAAAGACCAGGCTTATGTAATTAAAAAGAAATCCAAGTCCTGTAAGAAAAAGTTACAGAAGCATATTGCCAAGAAAGAAGCATTGCATGTATCAGTGATGAGTGAACATCCATGTTGTACTTCTGGATGTTTCAGTCTGATTCTTACTGTAATTCCAAGTGGAAAAAAATGTTATGCTTTTTCTGGATGTGCTCAGTACAAATCCAGAATCCTAAATCTTGAAAAAAAAAAAAGCCAAAATCAAACTAACCCAACTGCCTGGATTGAATTACTGGGACAGGGTTTGGTTTCAGCATCAGGACT